>NC_135751.1:36642500-36820000 GCF_041903045.1 Epinephelus lanceolatus
TTTGATCAAGTTCTCATTATGTATTACTTTAACTATTAATCTTTTTGAGAGGCTTTTCACCCTGGGCTGGTTGGATTGTGTATATATGGGTGTGGTAACCATTTTTAAATATTCTGACCTTGAGAAGATGTGACTAGGATCAAAACTGTCAGTGTGCTGGTTACCTTTCATTGACACTAGTGGATAATTTCACAGAGGAATCGAATGATATTCATAATAAATATCTTGATATAAAGATAATAATTATCTTTATTGTTACAGCTCTGTTCTGAACAAACGTTTACTGAGGCCTCTCCCAACTCTTGATCATCTGTGCTTATAAGAGACCGAACCCTAAAATCTGAAGCGGTTTGATGTTGCCATCATGATTCTTTTAGTTAGGTCCTGTTAAAGTCATCATGTCTGTGCCGCTCAGACCTGCTCCACTGATCTTCCTACCAGGCCACTTCCTGTCTCTTTCAGCACCAGGAAGTAAGAAGATCTGAGCATGGCTCAAAACAGGAAGTACTGCCTGTGGGCCTGCTGGGCCACGGGAAGCAGCCGGCTTATCCACTTCCTGGAGTGTTGTCCGGGAAACTGAGTTGTTTACCCAGCATCCTCTCTGAGTGAGGAGCAGAGGGGATGGCAATGATAACAGAGAAAATCAACAGGGGCCAGCAACAAAAACACCGCCTCGTTTCCACCAAGCAGTCCGGTTCAGTTCAGTTCAGTTTGTTACACATTAGAATGGTTATTTTTGCGTTTCCGTTGTCAAAGGTTGTGGCTGGTACCAACAGAACCGCTCCATACGTCCCGTTTTTTTCGTCACGCCCTAGCACACTGATCCAACACTATACGGTGAAGCTGGAAACCCTGCAGACCCGTTGATTGGTCAAAAGACAATCACGCTCGACAGGGACTCAATGCACAAACCCGCCATTTTTAGATGTTCCATTGACTGCGACAGACTCTAAACACATCAGCCTGTTCTTTTTTTGTTCTGAAAATGTCAGCGTTCAACCACGTTCTGTGGATGATCAGAGGTGCAGATGTTCCTGTGCACCTTTGGTGAAGAGAAACCCAGCCTCTGATAATCAAAGTTTAACCAACCACATCTTTGCTTTTTGAGTAAATTTCGGTTGATAATTAGATAAATAAAAAGATTTTAGGCCTATTACTTAAAAAACAGTCGACACCGGGATTTCTGGTAAGTAGGCTATGATGCCGTGGTGGTTATGGTGGCTTAGCAAAGTAAGGCACAACCTGTCTCCACACCCTTTAAAGTTGGCACAGAGTAGGCACAAGAGCAGCACCTAGCGCCCGACCTCGCCTCTTCCAGGCTGTTAAAGACGTGACATGTGTCCCTGCCCTGGGAACACTTACAAGAGCACCCTCATGCGAATCTCGTCCCTCTCCAGGACCTGCTCACACGTCTTCCCCACATGCTGCTTCCACTGGACATGGCACTTTCTACAGCTCTCCTGAAGGAAAAGACGAGACAGGAATTATAAATAAATGTGTCTGGATTATGTAGAAGAGAAGAAAGAGAAAGAATAAGAAAACAAAAAGAATGAATTGTTTCCTTTAACATTTATTCACTTGTTATTCTTTTAATACATCATTAGACACCAGGAGAGTATCCCACATTTCCACATCCACCCATCACTGCTCCTCGTCTCACAGTAATCCTGCTGAATAAGAGGAGCCCTGCAGTCAGAGTCTGCTCTATATGCTGCTGGTGCTGCCACTGCAGGGACTTGGACTTACAGACAGACACAGCGACTAGGTGTGGCTCTCCCTGCAAATGTGTGTGTGTGACTGCAGCAAGAGTGTGATTTGCTCGCCGCTGACTGCTTGGTTGCCTAGAAACAGCAACTCCATCCTCCAACCTCCAACCTCCCTCGTCTTGTCAGCCCTGAGACGTTAGGCATGGACAGCATCACTGCACACACACACGTGTTAGCTGAGGGTTGCCTCCCTTGCTAACCCTTAGCTAAGTGGTGTCACCATTAATATTTGAACCGCTCATCTAATATTGAAGAGCATGGCATGTGACAGCTGATGCAGCACCAGTGTGATGTAAATCTCCATGGCAACCTCCAGTCTGACCCTTAACCTCAGTCAGAGACACACCCATGACGTCCTGTGACCTCTTTGCACATCCTTCAGTCGCTGTGTGTTGTTTTATTATTTCAGCCACCACAGGCTTGTAGCTCTCACAATATTCACGGAGACAGCTGTGTGTGTGTGTGTGTGTGTGTGTGTGTGTGTGTGTGCGTGTGTGCGTGTGTGTGCAAGGTCAGCCAGAGGGTGGGGAGCTGAGCTGGAGGAGCTGGAGTTTTCGTTGGCATTTGGAATGGTTCGGATGGAAACGCCTAAAGACTCTCTGAAGGACCTTCAAAGTTAAGTTGTAGTAGCGTTGAGCAAAGGAAGAGTCGTTATTTAACACGAGACAGATGAGAAGTAGACCAACTGTGCTCACATTTTTGTGTCGTTTCTGATTTATAAGGGCGTATCCGAGCAGAGAGATGCATGAGCATAAAGCAGAAGGAGACTCTTTGGTTTCTATTATCAGTCAAACGTGGGTCTTTACTGGAGGGGTTATGTGCAAGCCAAGAGGGCGCAGAACTGGACAGAAAAAGCCAGATCACACAAAGACCTGGAGGCAGAGAGTGAGGAGGGGAGGAGGACGGGAGGCAGAGCGGTGAATGATCGCCCCCTAGTGGTAACCTAGAGACCAGGAAGAGGAACAGCATGAGAGAGAGTGACAGCGTGTGTGTGTGTCTGGGACATGTTTAACAAGCTGTTGAAAGGCAGGAACACACCTGAGTTCTTATAGCGCGGCTAAAAATACAGCCCGTGACGCCGGGTGTCAACCCTTGCACGGGGCGTGTCTTCCCCGCCGTCTCCCGCCAGCACCATGGGGGTTATATTTCAACACAAGTGAGTGTGGCTGAAAGGTTGTAGACACGCACATGATAGCAATGTGTGCAACTTGCACCGAGGAGTTAGTGCATGTTAAGCAGTTTCTACATCCATTCATTCACTCCACCCATCCTGTTCTAACTTGTCCTCCCTCTCCACTCCCTGCTCTCCTCTCCCTCGGGTCCTACCCTCCTTCCTCCCCTCCTATCTCCTCCCTCACAGCATCACCTTCCTCCATCTTCATTCATACCTTGCCTCTCCTCCTCTGGATCTTTTCCTATCTCGTCTCCTGCGGTGCAGCCGGCTGCAGCAGCCCTTATAAGGCAGTGCGAGCTGCTTGCACAGCCTCTGATTGGGGGGCTGCGGTGAGAGTGCATGTGTACATGGGTGTGTTTTTTTTGTGTGTTTGCAGGGAGGCGGCTTTTACTGCAATCAAGATGTGATAATACATGCAGAAAGACTCTAGCGCACTGATCCTAGCTCTTGTCTGCACTCTGACAGCCTTCCAGTGGCCTACATTTTACATTCCTCTACTCTCATGAAGTAATCATATGCAGGCCAGCAACAAGCCCATCCAAATGTCCTCATAACCACATGTGGAATACATTAGTGTGTGTGTGCGTGTGTGTGTGGAGCAGGAGAAAGGAAAAAAAGAGGGAGGAGAATCTGGGTCAAACTTGATCTGAACCACATTTGAAATGGAGGCAGAAGTGTGTCCAACCAGTGAGAGACCAGTGAGAGGGGAGTGGAGCGTGCAGCCGGCCAATGAGGCGGCGGTGTGGCAGAAGGCGGGTGGGCTCAGGGAAGTGTGTCAGTTACATAATGAAGCCCCTCCCTGCTCACAGGCGGAGCGGGCCGACTGTACAACTGTCTTCAACTGAGATTATACCGACGGGGAGCGGGATAAAAAATATTGCATACATAGAAACAAAGAAAAGAAAGATAATATAAAGATCTATGTGTTACGGATGCTCTTGTGACAATATCTGGGTTTGCGACCACACAGAGAGGAAACAGAATCTCCAGACAACACACACCACAGCAGCCACAGACTCACATCCTGATTTCTCCACACAGTAAAGAGGAAGCAAGTTGTGTCGACTTTCTGTAGCACTTGACTTACTTACAAAAAAAAAAGCATGAGTGCCTCGATGTCAAACATTGAGCATAAGACCTAAAACATGTTATAATAGTTGATCTAAATATGCAGCTGATATTGTTAGATTTTATCTTAATATTCAGAAAAGGATCAGCCCAAAAGATATCTGGAGCATAGCTAACTTTTTTGTATCCTAGGGTGTGTGTGTGTGTGAGTATGTAATGGGATGCAGCTGTGCAGACACACTGCAGGGCAGCCACTGTGAAACTCTGGCTCCACCTAGAGGTGAACTGACAGAACAGCAGGAGACACAACAAATGATCTGTGAAGAGCGTTTTGCATTGACACAGCTTAGACGTTTATGAGATTACATTTAGGGCTCTGCTGCTTTCAAGTGAAGATGTTACTGGGACAGAAGGACCTTCTCACCGTCCAGTGGTTAATGAAGAAACCACTGCAGGGAAACTGGTGTTAAAAAACACATGATTACTTTCCTGCCAGAGGAACTAGTGGAGCCTGGGTGAAGTCAGCAGATGTGATGTGACACAGAGACAGAAGATCTCTGTGTGCCGCCGGACAGAGAGTTATGTAAATGTGTCATAAAATACTAACAAGCTTAAAGGGGAACATATTAAAGTGTGTTTTTAGATATTGGGAAGTACTCAGGGCTACACTAGCTGCAACTAGCTTAACAATCAGACCTCTGTTGCACTGTGAGTTATGTAAGTGGTGGCATTTATCAAGGAAGAAGAAGACGTTACCTCTGGTTCTACGCTAATAAACTGCTAAACTCACATAGTCAGACCTGTCTCCACATTTCATTTGAAGCACTGCATCCATTTGATAAGATTTAACTTCAGAGACCTCCATCTGAAAAGATTCTGGTTGTTAGGAATGATTAAGACCAGAATTATATCGCTGTTGACTACAGTTGAGGAGATGACCATGGAGGAAGTGAAAGTTTTGATCAGAATAGTCCCTCTTATGACTCTTAGTCAGATAGTGAAAATAAACTACTCCCCAGAACCACTGACCTTGCACAATAGTGTCAGGAGGGAGGCGAGGCCCTGGCATAAAAAAAAAAGAAAAAAAAAAAAAGACGCCTGATAAAACATTAAAACCCGTTTTGGCATGTAGCTTGCTAGCCTGGAGATTGCTGTGAGAATGAGAGGCAAAGATTTCTCACTAAACTAAGTGCCGGTTGGCGGATCAGATACACGCAGAATGAAATACTATTGTTTCCTCCCAAACCCCACCAGTTTCTCCTCCTTTTCCACAGTACAAGAGAACCAAGACTTCTTCATGTTCTTGCGCCGTAAGTCTCTGCCATGTTTACTGTCTACCCGGTGCACTGCTTCCTGTTTGGTGCTGGAGAGAGCGCAGCTATTGGTTGCTTACAATGTTCACATTACTGAACTTCAGTGTTTGTATAAGCCAAGATTAAAAACTTGCATTAAACATATTTAAGATCAGTTGTTTTGATCTCATGTCTACATGTCAGAAATGCAGATCATAACTTCCCAGAGCCAAATGTATCATTTCCAAACTACTTCTTTTGTTCAACCATGAGCAATTCACAACATGAAAACAGAGAAAGACAGCAAATCATAACATTGGGAAGCTGAAACTTAAGAAATGTTTCCAATTTTTGCATCTATAATGGTGATTAATTTCCCGTCAAATATGTAACAAGCTGGGTCTCAAGCTGAAGAAGTTTGGGAACCCCTGGACTGATTAGAGACTACTTATTTCAGCACTATATAATATATGGGCCTAATATAAATCAATCATTTACTTATCAGCCAAAACATCAAAACCACTGACAGGTGAAGTGAATAGCATTGAGCATTTTGTAACGATGCAACATTCTGCTGGGAAACCTTTGGCCCTGGCATTCATGTGGATGCTATCTGACACCCTAGCCCCAAACACCGTCCCAATGCTCACACTTCCACTCAAAATTGGCCCTAGCCCTTGTTTTTGCGCGTTCCTGCGAAGGGCTAGGGTGTCCAAACTTTAGGGAAGTGCTTTTCAGCCCTTAAAATTCCCACTTAATTTGAAGGGCTGTGTGATGCACACTTATGACCCCATCTCAACTGAGGGGGAAATTGAATTTCCCAGGATGAATTGTGTGAAAATGTTTTTCTTTTTTTTTTTTTTTTTATCGACATACCTGAAACAAATCGACCAGGAGAAGAAGGCGGCGAATGCGTCTTCTATTTGCTGCGTTTCTTCTCTGTTGATTTGTTAAACGAAGAAGGAGGAAGACAGCCAATGCAACAGGCAATACAACCACTGGAGCCGGCATTTTGGAAATGAGTGCAAGAAGCCTAAGTCGACGATATGCGTGACGTAGGTGAACACTTCTGTTACGCTAATTTGCATGAAGTGGCGTACCCAATCCCCCCCGCAGAACAATGCCCCATGCCACACCGCAAAAGCTGTTCAGGAATGGCCTGAGGAATGTGACGAAGAGCTCAAGACATCAACCTGGCCTCCAAATTCCCCAGATACCAATCTGCTTGAGTATTCATGGCACATGCTGGTACAGCAGAGACAGCCGTGAACCATGTCCAGGCCTCCTTGGTTCAGACTAGGGCTGCCACTAACGATTATTTTCATTGTCAAGTAATCTGTCGATTATTTCTTCGATTAGTCGACTAATCATTTCATTGAAAAATGTGTTAAAATGTTGAAAAATGTCGGTCTGTCTCGCCCAAACCCCAAAATTATGTCATCTAATGTCTTGTTTCATACTCATGCCAAAGAGTTTTAGTTCACTGTCACGAGAGAGTGTGTAAAGCTGCCAATATCTGAACGTAAGAAGCTGCAGTAAGAGTATTTTGGGGTACTTTTATAGTACTTTTCTATGAAAAATGACTCAAACCGATTAGTCGACTACTAAAATAGTCACCAATTATTTTAATAGTCGATTAGTCATCGATTAGTCGACTAATGGTGGCAGCCCTAGTTCAGACTTGGCTCTGACCTGTCGAGATATGAACACAGGACATTTGGGGGTGTCGTGTGGTGTCTGGCACCAGGGCGTTGGCGGAGGATCCTTCGAGTCCTGTGCGTTACAAGGTGGGGTATCAGCACGTCCCACAGATGCTCCATCAGATTATGATATGGAGAATTTGGAGGCCAGGTCGACGCCTTGAGCTCTTTGTCACATTCCTCGGGTCATTCCTGAACAGTTTTTGTGGCATGGCATGGGATGTTGTCCAGCTGGGGGGGTGGGGCAACAGGAGTGTCGATGCCTTGAGGAGTGATACTTGCACTGAAATGGTGTTTGGGTGGGTGGAGTGAATCAAGTGGCATCCACATGAATGCCAGGGCCAAAGGTTTCAGAGCAGAACATTGCATTGTAATGTAATGAGATAATCAATGTTATTCACTTCATCTGTCGGTGGTTTTAATGTTTTGGCTGATCGGTGTATACTGAATAACTGGTGTCAGTGTGCCAAGAGGTGAATACACACATTTCTCATGTTGGGCTGTCGATCTCTCCCCCATCGCAGGAATGTAGTGATAGTAGGAATGTGTGTGTGTCAGGAGCGAATGTGAGCCACAAGATCAGAAACTAAAGGAGACAAAGACGCATCAGGAGAAAGAAGGGAGAGTTGTGTTTGTGTGGTGAGAGTCAGAATATGATTGTGGGTGTGTGTTTGTGTGTGTTTTCAGCCAAATAATGGAGATTTTAGACAGGAATCCATGTGACAGCCTTGGCAGACACAAAGCGACGCCTCCCCCTGCATTCCTCAGACAGAGGGAGGAGGCCCTGAGATAAACAGAGAGGGAGACAGAGGTGGCGACCTCGCCAGATGGAACCATTTCATCATCAGCAGAAAAGTGTTCATCAATCTTTTCGATCCTGACAGACTTGATCTCTTTCTCATGTCCAGGCCGCACTGAGATGATGTATGCTGAAGTGGATGCTGCTGCACACAGAGCTCTCAGGTTTTTACTGTCACGACGGGCTGAATTATTCATGATGTTAAATTTAAATCCAGGTTCAGTCGCAGTCGTTTCAACTCTGAGCTATATGTGATTACAGCAGATGATGCATATATGGTGCAAGAGCCAGAGTGTTAACCTACATATTCCTTTACAGTTATGGTCTGTAGAGGAAGAGCAGTAGCAACACAACGACCTGGCTTCCCCCAGAAGTTTAAAGTGTTTAATGAACTAGATAAAGACAGAGTCAGACTGACCTTGCGGCAGCGAGGGTTGGGACAGCTGAACAGAGACATGTCTTTGTCCAACAAGGCTGGGAAGTTGCAAAACGGACACCTGAAAAAAGGCCAGACAGGAAGGAGGGTTAGGGAGTGAAATTTATGATACAGCTGTACATGAGACACAGATAAAAGAATCCCACAGTGAGGAAACAGACAAACATGACTTCAGGTCCCTTATGAGTGAACAGATCCCCTTTAGACCATCAGTTCACAGGCATACATACTGACATTCAAAATGCTATCAAGAAAAACTTTACTACATCGATCCAGGAAGATCTGTGGAGCATTAACGCACTGGTCTGAGTACAAGTGAGTTTATAGGCTCTGTCTTACCCCCAGTGCAAAGCTGCGCACAACACAGCTCAACTGTCACTGGTAGTTTCAAACCAACACACTTGTCATTTTCATGCCCATCGCCCACATTGAGCAAGAACCAAATGTGTGCTCCATGCCTATATGTGCCCCCATGGGCGTGTAGGTCTTAAAATGAGGTGTGGTCAGACGAACTGTTGGTGAACTGATATTTTGAGGCAGCAGAAAGTGATTACACAACTGACCAACAAATAATCTGGTCTTAAGTTAGTATTTCCTGCTGTTTAAAGGGTACATTATTGAGATAGTAAGATGCACCTGCATTAGCAGATTCATAACGCACGTATACTCTATGTGTTTCCCATAAAAGGACGCACAGATGGGTTGCTGGTGAGTTAAATAAATTGGTATAAGACAGCTGTGCATACTTACACACGAGGAGCAGCATAACTTCATTGTTTTTTTTTTCAGTAGCTAAAAGTTTAGTTCTGTTTCCTCTGTCAAGATTATAACTACAGATTTTAGTTTTGCTGCTTAAATGTCCCACGATATCTGCTGCAATGACGTTACTGCTCTTACTGCATTACACCATCTCTGATTTACCCAAGTAGGTTGATAAGTGGGTGGGAATGTCTTTTTGTCCTTACTGGTTCTGTTTGTTGTTAATACTCTGTACATACTTATTAAATTACTAATAAAAACACCTTTTTAAACATGAAGAAAAATGCACATTTTCACATCTGAGGAGCTCAAACTGGGGATTTTTGGGCATTTTTTGCTTGTAAATTGACTGAAACAATTAATTGGTAATTTAATCATTTTCATTTGATCGCTGCTCTACTAAAAATGGAAACATTACAGGAGAAAAAAAATTCGCTCAGCAAGGTGTAAAAGAATCCACACACACACACTCTTACCGCACAAGTTCATCAGCACAGGTGGCAGCAACCGCCTCCTCCGCCTGCCTCTCGTAGTATTTACACAGTATGTTCTCTGGTAGGACCTTCTCCAGCTCACACACTGGGTACGAGCACGGGCAGCCCCCCTCCATGCAGCTCAGCTCTGACTGCAAAATAAACACACACAAGTAATTACAAACACAACCGCCTTCAGCCAACACTCAGCAACACACATGTACGGACAATGTGCGCTCCAAATTTATTATGTATCACAGTCCAATCTGACGTATGTAAAAGGAGGTAGAGTAAAAATTAAAAACATCTTTCACTATAATTCAATCCAGCACAACTACAGTGTCATAATGATGAAGCGGCAGCACCACAGAGGAGTTATTACAGAACTGTTTTTTTGGATTGCATTACATTACACAGGCGTACCTAATAAACTGACAACTCTATATGTGATTAAAGATCTGCTTTGTTCCAATCTGTTCAAATCTTGCATAGGCTTATTGCTTGCCTTGTTCTGTGACAGTGTTACAGATTAATAAATGTGATTCCTTTCATTTCAGCGCAGAATAAAAAGACTTGTAATCTGCACAGACTTTTGAAATCAAACAAAAAAAAATCTTCTGCATACAATTTGCAAAATATAGCTTTACAATAAAAAAAACATGTCTGACTGTCACATCCTTTTATAAACTAATTCTCCAGCTCAGCAAGACATTGGGTTTTTACAGGGAAACTCATTTATAGTTGCCTGGCAACATTCACAGTTATGTTCCAAACGTGAGAAAAAACACTGTGTGTGTGTGTGTGTGTACCTTTCCGGAGCCAAATACTGCCTCCTGAGCGTATTTGACCAGGCACTCTTTACAGAACAGGTGGCCATCTGAACACTGCGTCATCTTCTCAAACGCAAACTCCCCAAAGCAGCAGCCACACTCGATCAGTTGGCCGTCCTGGAGACAGAATCACACAGAGGCATTTCATGTAGCTCAGAGGTTTTTAAACTTCTCTACATTTTTCAGGGCCTGTCTTTTCAGAAAATGTATGAAATAAAACTGAACTTAAATGGTGTTGAAATTGAAAAGAGTAGGCTTCGACTTACTACGAATACTTCATACTAAAAGCCCTGGTTTCTCCTCAGTCGTCTTTGTTAAGCTGAATAATCAGCTCTTGGTTTCTTGTTAACCTTCATGTCAAATCTGTGCCTGTGTTTGTATATATTGTATTGTTAACTTGTGATGCCATATGTGTCCTACTGTGCTGACATTTGGGGAAATGCATATAAAACAATTATGGACCCAATAATTACACTTAACAAAAGAGCTCTTAGGGTAATGCATAAAGCAGCTTACTGTGAATCAACTAATCCACTGTTTATAGCATCTTACACCTTAACATTTCCAGACATTGTGTATTTAAAAAACACAGGAAATACCTTTTTCAAGTTGTGAACAAAAGCCTTCCTGTCTGTATTTTAGTAATAGAAGGACATACTCCTTCCAAGCTTCACGGGTTCAACCCCAATTTCTCACCCCTTTGCTTTAGATATGGTATAACTGAGGGCTCTTTCCTTCAGTCCACCTGGCAGTGTAGTAAACTGCAAGGCCTCTGGCAGGGGATCTGTGATGCTTTATCCACAATCCACGGAGTCTCTTTTCCAGTGGATCCTGAAATATGCCTTTAAGTCAATCTCTTAAAGTCTAATATCAGACATAGCTATTCCCTGGAGTTTGCAAAAATGTATTGCAATGAGGGGGAAGTCAGATCTCCCATTACCTGTTGGATTGTACCTCTAGAGAAAATAACTTACTCACTAAAGAATAAGATTCACTCGCTCTATAAAACATGGCAACCTTTTATTATTTATGTGGAAAATCTCCCATCCATATTGTCACCACACTAGTATTATAAGAGGCCATGCAGCTGAGGATAAGACTACCCTCCCTCTCAAACCCCCCACCCCCCATTTTTGTAGTGTAGTATTTCATTTCATTTATTTGCATTGTTACGTGTCAATTTACTTTACTGTCTGTTACTTTATTTTTGAAGCGTTCGCAGTGTAAAGTTGATGTTTGTGTATTGTCAATTTGTGACTGTGTGCTTTGTACATTTTGAAAAGCTAAAATAAAATATATAAAAAAGAGGGTTGATTATTTATGAATCATGTAAAGTGAGAACCAGTGTAAATAACAATTGTGTTTAGGTTTGGGAGTCAAACTATGAAATGGGCCGAGTGCTAAATTCAAACTGTGTAGCTCTCTGTTGACTAAGTGAGTGAGTTTAAAATGCTAATTTATCAGGATTTAAAATGATCAAAATGTAAAAGAATTGAGGATTATAATTTAGCGTATTATGTATTTAATTATTAATTAATTTATTCCTTTGTAGCTGATATTCTGGGCTATCCTTTGGTTGATATAGGATAGGCTAAAATAAGCCTGGAGCTTCAAACTATTACCGAAATAAAAATTATTCATTCAGAGTTAGCAAAAGTGTCAGATGCCGCATGGTAATAAAGCCGATTAAACGGTTAAATTACCTTCAAACCAACATATTCTACAAATAAATTGCTTTGCAGTGACTTGGAAACTTTAAACCAATTCAGCTGTTTGACTATGAGGGAAATAATGGAGGATTTATTTTAAACAAGGTCTTAAAATTACTATTAGAGTAACTAGAATAATACTAATGTAACCATCTTAACTATACACTCAGCAGCCACCATGTGACTGGCCAGCCAACATTATCTTGAACAAGCACATCCCTTTCAAACTACAGTCATTTGGTCTTTACGCCACAGCACTATTCTATATTTTGTTGTCATAGAATAAATGTTTTGGAAATTTAACTGAGGAACAATTTTCACACAAAATAATGATAAGTATGATGCACTGTGAAGGTTACATCAGTTTGGCCGAGGTCTGTGAGCTTCCTACCTTCTTGTATTCATCCTCATTGACCTGCAGAGCCAGAAGGAAGTCCTCGTGCTGGAGAGAGAGAGAGAGAGAGAGAGAGAGAGAGAGAGAGAGAGAGAGAGAGAGAGAGAGAGAGAGAGAGAGAGAGACAGGAGGTTGGTTAACTGGAAGATGTTATGTGCACTTTTGGTGGAGCAAGGTCAGCGTCTGCTATTACATTCTCTGGTTAAAGAAATGTAGCGTACAGTAACTGAGCAGCACGAGACCATAACTGGTGTCTGTATAGATCAGTTTTTAAATTCTGATTGGCTGTAGGGTGTCCATTAATTCCTGATAATAGTCACCTACTAAGTAGTAGTATCAGCCTGTATCTAAAATGAGTAACCATAGCAACAGGGACGCATTTAAAGCCACCTACAAGTCACTGCCACACATTATGAAGCAGAATCATTTTCCAACACTGAGCGTCGTCCTTTAGTGCCTCCTCCTTTGAACACAGGGCGGTGACTGTAACACACAAGCTATATACGGTCAAATTATACTTACTGTCTGTCAACTGTACGCAATGTTACTGACTTTGAATCTTGCTAGCATAACGTTAGCTTTCTGACTAATAGGTAAGCCAAGGGGTTCTATAAGCTGAGTGGGTGAGAAATACCTCTTGTTGTTATGTCGTATCTGAGGTTCATCCTATTTACTGGAGCAGTGAATAACGTTTCTATTGCTTACGAATCTTATGGGAGGTTAATGATTGCTCCAGGTATTAGTCAGACCCTCAGGTGTTACCAGGCAAACTGAGTTATGGCTTGTAACAAACTTTGGATTTTGATCTCAACACGCATAAAAATATAAATGAATCATCTTGGGTTTTTTTTATTTTGCAAGTGACCATGGTATAAGCTGGATAATGCCACTAAGGATGATTACCATAATCAGGGGTTAACGAACTCTGGAGGCAACTGTCCGATGTGCTCCCCGTCGTCTATAGTTCCTGATAACGCACACCTTGTCGGGCATTGTCCCTGACTTATTTGAGTTATCTAAACGTGTCCTTCTGTAGAGTGATGTGCTAATAACGTTAGCATGTTGTATTTGTTTGGAAAACATGCTTGGTATAAGACAGTTTTGAGTTGTAATGGAGCCAAATTATGTAAAATATTGTTAAATGTTGCTGTTGTCCCTGGATTTATAAGAGAAGAGGAAAAGATCATTAGCTGCTAGGCTAATTTATACAATGTAAAATGCCATAGGCTTGTGCTAATGACGTTAGCATGTTGTATTTGTGGGGAAAATGTGTGCCTGTGTGCGTATGAGTGTGTGTGTATGTACCTCTGCCCATTCCTTGGCCTTCTGCTGATAGAACGAAAGCTCTTTCTGCACAGAAGCCTCCAGACTGTTGTACGTCCTGTAGTAGCGACGGTCATTCTCCAAGAAGTACATCCTCTTCTCAAACTTTACTGAACCTGAAACACAAAAGGAACCTTGTGAGTGAGACATCCAGTGCACGGCGAAGGTAGGTTTGACAGTTAACTAAAACAGCTTTTCTACAACGCTGCTGAAACCTGAGATTTCTGAACAGAAAAAAATAAAGTGTGAAAATATCCTCCCATGATGCACCTGCAAGATCTGCAGTCAAACTCTGTTCCTGAAGCTTTTGCAAATAAAAGAACAGCAGCAGGGCTTTATTGTCAAACACTGGCTTGTGGGAGCGAAGGAACAAAAAGTGTACACACATTCAGTGAGCAGCAGCAGCAGCAGAGTGCACACAGACAAAGTATAAAAGTTTGCTCACCGTGCTCAAAATGGAAATCGACGTAGCAGCGCTCCGAGGAGGCTCTGCTCCGTCGTCTCTTTCCTGAGGGGTCGCCTGAATCTTGCCACTTCTTCAGAGCTTCACATAAGGCCTGGGAGAGCACGGGTTAAAGTGACATTTGTTAAAAAGCGCACAGAAGCAAAGAAATGATTCAACTGTAACTGCATTCCCAAAGATGCAGGGTGTGCTATGAGACCACAGGTACCTTGCGTGTGATTGCATAGTGTCCCTTCAGAGCATTAAGGGCCCATTTGATGTCCTGACAGCTGAGCATCCTGAAATCTGCCATGAGCAAGTCGGCAGCCTGCATCACAGCCTCAGGTCCCACAGAGCCAAGTTTGGCATAGTCAAACAGGTCCTCTGTCACCTGAGGAGACCCGTAACAGAAGCATTAACACAGCACAGACACTGAGATATCTGATTGAAAGATGAATATGGATCTGTCATCAAAACATGAAGAGAAAAATGACTGTGACTGAGATTTTGACGCATGAGGCTTTTTTTCCGATTGCAGGGTGGGTGGGAGAACAGCTGAACCGTCAGGTTTCTCGGCAGCAGAGACCGAGGGTGTGTTTGTGCACTATCTGCTGTTTTGTGTGAGTGTGAGAGCTGAGGTGAGATTCTTTCCTGTTCTGTACTTTCATATGAGTGTGTGTAGAGTACTCTGCTAAAAGAACAGTACAAATAAAGCCATAGTTTCTCTCTTTTCCATGTGAAACACTCACATAATGTAGATTTTTCTTTCAGTGTATTCTCTGCCCACAACAGTGAGGAGTCATGTGGTGACCGACACCAAGAAAAGCTCCATCAGAAAATATTTTCGTCTGCTAAGATTGACTGATATAATCATGTAATGAGGAACAATCTATCCTTGCTTGTTTTTCCAGTTCTTCAGTTTACATGCACACTGTTCAAGATGTTTACTGTGCTGGTAAAGATGTTAGCTGAATACTTCACCATCCAAATGACCACTTGTATTTTGATTTCTAACCCTGCATTAATGTTTAATTTGTAAAGAAAACTTTGTTTTTCTTGTTTGCCTCTACAGTGAATGAAGAATCCAAAAACTGCACATTTTTGATAAACTGATGTCATAGAAGACATTGCATTTGATGACGGCAAAATATGTGTTTACAAACTCTCACCCAACTCGTGCAGTATAACCCAAGTCTCATTTATCCAGTCGAATGTTCAGTACTTTCCAAACTTACAGCCCTTTCCAACGGGGAAGTGAACTGAAAGTGAAACTTATTTATACTCTCTAAACCCCCCCCCCCTTTTTTTAACTTAAATTTTTATTTAGAACAACATTGGAGCACAATTCTTACATCACATCGTAGTTGCAAAGTGTTCTGTTTTTGTTTTTTTCCTCCCTTTTCTTTGAAGGGAAGGTAACACAAAATTCAAACACAGGTAGAACATTTGTTATATGATTATGCTTTCAAAGACAGTCCTAGTGGTATGATAAATAAACATATTTCAACCCATGAAAAAACGCGGTAAAAAAAATAAATACTAATAAATATTTAAAAATGCATAAAAATAAAAATAATGAAAAATTAAAAGAAAAAATAAAATCAATTAATTAATTAATAAAATAGATAAATTAGTATGTTAAAAATTAAAGAATAGACATCACTTTTCTTGTGCTGCCTTCAGACACCTTTTGCAAGTATTAAAACCTTCGAACTTTGAGCAAATTGGTGTGACTTCTTTCACAAACATGGGGGAAAAAAAGGCAATGAGCAACTTGGTAAGAAGTGTCCCACAAATTGCAATATAAACATATATATATATTTAGAAATGTATTTTTAAAAAAAACAAATCTAGGGGGAAAAAAAGAAAAAAGCTAAGGGAAAATGCTTTATTTTCTTTCTTTCTTTTATACTAATTTTCTTGTTCTTAATTTTCTCTATCTACTAATTTCTTGCTAGTTTTTTGGCTAATTTCTCCTTTCCTTGCTCATTCCCTTCTTCCCATGTTTTTTGCTCAGGTGTCAAAGCGTTAAAAGCCAGACTCCATTGACAAAAACACTAATTTAACATTGCTGAACACAGGAGCTGCTGGTCCACCACTGCCTTGGTCAGACAGTTAGTTTGTGTTTTTGTGTGTCTTTCGTGTCTTAAAGGGTTAGTTCTTATTCACTAAAGTCACAAAGTAACACAAAGGAACTAACTGATCAAGGCAGTGATGGACCAGCAGCTGTTCGGAGAGGTAAAATTTGTGCTTTTGTCAATGGAGTTTGGCACTGAAGAGAGCATAGGTAAGTTTCACTTTTAGCTGTCTGTTTGGGAAGTACCTAGCATACTACTGGATAAATGAGACTTGGATTATACTGTAGGAGTTGTGTGAGATTTTGTTAGCAGATATTTTGACATAGTTTTGCTGTTGTCAAACGCAGACCCCTATGACTTCTGTTTTTCATTGTTTCATTACTACTACAAATGCAGCTGTAGCCAGTATCTCACTGTCACTATCCTCATTCATATTTTAAGAAGCTACAAATTATATTCAGCCACAAAATAAACCTGATAAGCTGCAAATCAGAACACAAGTACAGAAAGTTGTTGCACCAATCAGTGATGCCCTCTACAGGTTTCATTCTCTTGAAGATTCAACAGACACAAATACACACACACACACACACACACACACACACACACACACACACACAAATACACACACACACACACCTACCTCTGTCTGGGTGTCTCCAGACTCCAGTAGGATGCTGGTGGGAGCTGCTGTGGCTGCCACGGTATCTCCCCTTGGATACTCTGGATTCTCCAACAGCAGGTTACAGATACTGGAAACACAACAGAGGGGAGCTGCGTGAGAACAAGCTTACACAGACATACACACAGTTACATGTACCATGGTCTACTAATATCCATCAATCTACACAGAACAAATTCAAGTATACAGATTTAAGATTTATGCTCTATTGCATATGAGGCAATAAAGTGTACACCAAATTTAGTTCTGAGTGAGAAAAAATACAACAATGATACATAATAATATAGTTCGACTACCAGGTCAATACTCGTCTTGCCTTTGGAAAATGTCATAAAAATTTCAATAAAATATTGGAAGAAATGTTGCAACAATATAAATGAAAATGTCGGGAGAAAAACTGTAAAATGTTGGAAAATATTAGTAAAATGGAAAAATGTTTTTAAGTATTTGTTAAAAGTTGGAAAAATGTGGGAAATCAAAAAACTTTTGACAGTTCAATAAATCTTTTAAAAGAAATAAATATAATAATAATAAATATTAGTAAAATGAAAAAATGTCAGAAAATTATTAGTAAAATGTCAGAAAAATATAAATATGTTGTAAAATTGCTTTAAAAGTATTAGTAAAATGTCAAAAAATGCCAGAAAAGATATTTTAAAAATTGTCAGAAAAAACTTCAGAAAATTATTAATAAAATGTTAAAAAAAAAAAATCTGAAAAATGTCAGAAAAATAATAGTAAATTATTGTAAAAACGTCAGATAAATATCAATAATATTCTGTAAAACTGTTGTAAAAGTATTAGTAAAATGTCAGAAGAAATATCAGAAAAATAATAGTAAAATGTTTTAAAAAATATTAGAAAACTGTTGTTAGAAAAATATCAATAAAATATTGGAAAAAAATGTAAAAAAAAAAAATATTAGGAAAATGTTGGGGAAATGTTGCAACAAAATTAATAAACATTTGGAGAAATGTAGGAAAAGTTTTAGTTAAATGTTGGAAAAAATAGCAAAATGTCAGAAAATACTAGTAAAATATAAAAATGTCTTAAAAGTATTTGTTAAAAGTTGGGAAAATGTGGGTCATACTTTCAGTTAAACTTTTGACAGTTCAATAAATCCTTTTAAAGAAAAAAGGAAGGGACCAACATCTGAATAAACCAAGACACAAAAAGATTCTCAACTCCACAAATATAAAGGACACAGCAGCAAATCTAGAAACCTGATCAGATATTAAGTTTCCTAACAAGTTGAATCAGTTATGATCAATTATATTAAATGCTGGAGAAAAAAAAGGTTGATGCTTCTTTCTTACACATTCAAGTCTTTCACATTATTCTTTTGGATCAGTTCTGCTACATAGGCTTCATGGACGTCTGGGAATAGATCCAACTGTAGAGGGTACACAGAGAGTTGAACAGGCGGGATGTAGTCGGGACAGAGGAGGTGAGAATATTCAAATCATTTAACTTGATATAAACCAACTGATGAGGCAGATAACAGAGAAGCAGACCATACCAATGCATGCAACACTTCTGTGATACTCACAACACCAGTGATTAGGGTTCTAACGAGGGGCTCCTGCTCTGCTCTCCCTCGTGGTGCAGAGGGACCAGGCCGTGCATCCTCTATTCTGGGAATGTCCTCTGGTGCAGGAGGGACTGCGACCAGACCTGGGGCTGGATTGACTCGTTGGGGAGCTGGAGCTGGTGCCAGAACAAGACGGGCCTCTCCCCCATTTTGGGGGACTGAAGCTGTGGGAGCTGGAGGAACAGGAGGGTTAGAGTTCACGTTAGGCACCCTGATGTGGAGGCTGCGGGCTGGTAGGACCACACCAGGGGCACCAGCCTGTGGCGGAGGATTGGGAACAGCCTCCCCAGGTGCTTGGCTGCCCAGGATGATCCGGTGACCTGCCTCTGGAGGTCCTAGTCTCTCCGGGGCTGCAGCTATTAGCACTGCAGGGGGGATGACCGGTATCACCTGAGGGGGTTGAGGGGCCTGGGCTGGAGGCTGGGCAGGGGCCTGGGCCAGGGGCTGGGGTTCGATCTGAATAAGATTGCCGTGCATGTGGTGGAGCGACACAGGCTGCAGCAGGTTCTGGGGCCTGAGCTGCAGCTGGGGTTGGGTTATGAGAGCAGAGGCTTGGATGCTCGGCTGCTGGGGAAGAACAACTAGTTTCACCCCCTTCACCTGGATGAGATGGGGCTGTAGCGTTGTGGCCGCACTGGACTGGAGCTGTGTAGATGTACCGGGTTGTGACTGTGTCCGTGCGTGAGACTGTGACTGTGCAGATGAAGTACTGGCCTGAGGATTGTCTTGTGAATGAGTACTTGTACTCGCCTTTTCTTGAGTCTTTGCAGAAGAACTTGATGCAACTGTGTAAGAATAGTGTGTGGCACTGGTAGAGGTACTCGCCTGGGGCTCCACCATTATGTGTACTGAAGTGCCAGCTTGTGGCTGTGTAAGTCCAGATGTGCCAGGCTGAGGCTGATGACGTACTGGTGTAGGTGCTCTGGATGTGTTGGCGCTAGCCTTGGCATTTGTGGAGGTAGATGGGGTTTGAATAGACACTGCATGGAGTTCCACTTTTGTGTGTGCTGAAGTACCGTCCTGCTGTTGTTGCTGTGAGTTTGTGTTAAGTTTTGGCTGAGACAGTGTGTGTGATGACGAGCCAGGTTGTGGCTGTGTGTGTCCGGAAGTGCTAGACTGCACCGGAGTCTGTGTCCGTATGGCTGGCCGTGCTGCGGAGGAGCTGGCCTTGGCATCTCTGGAGGTAGAGGGGGCAGAACCAGGGTCCCCCGTGGGAACCCCAGAAGTTGCGCTACTATGACCTACAACTTGAATTAGGTTGTGTTGCGAGGCCCCACTCCATTTTGCTGCTGGGCGAATCACGTGTCTGCGAGCAGGAGTTAGCGGCTGCAGGAAAACAAAGAAGGCGAGAGACAAGCTGTTGATGAGTGGAAACAAAGATGTTACTTCTGTTGTAACTTCTGCAGCTCATATTACTGACAGCACCTACTGATAACAGCACAATATGGCAACTGTATAAAAAAGTAAGTGATTAAACTTGTCTAAAAAGTTTAATTTTTTTAAACAAAGTAACAGGGAAGCTTCAAATAACAAGTCTTTTTTATATGCACCAAAAGGTCCCCCTCTAGACACATTTTAAAGTACTTAGACTTTGTTTAACATTTAAAAGAAACTCTTAAAAGGAGCTGGAAGCAGATCTATTCTTTCTCCCTCACTGAGAAATGTATGGATCTGCTGCTTGTGGTAGGTTTCATATTTACTTTCACATTCATTTCCCTGCTCGCGCTAGGCTGACTGATTAAAGAGCAGTGCACATCAAGATACCTAGTGTTAGGGGAAACATGGAGGAGACTCAACCATATATGTCTGTCCCCCGTCTCAGGTAAGACGTCTGTTGTACACCAGAATACTAGCAGACATATCGGAATGCTAGGTGTCGTTAGCATCTTTTATTTATGTTGTGTGTTAGCTTGTAAGCTAACTGGCAATGGCTGATACAGCAATAGAGTCTGGTTTACATGCAAAACTTGCACACTCTCCCATGTTTGCTGTCAAAACTTTCACTATGCTAATGCTAACTCTGCTCTCTGTACTGCCAAGTGAGGGTTTCAGGTTTCTTTGTTGGTCTTGTGTCAAAGTCTGTTCCCCCATTGTTATGCATTACCTTTGTTTCAGTGACACACCTAATCTAGCTCCCAGCGTATGTTTGAATCTCAGGTTTTAGGGAAGTGCACAGACATCGCCCCCTTCAGTAGAGGAATCTGATAACACTTCTCTAGTGACAACCTCTGCAGATACAAGTCAGTACTGTCATGGTTATTTTAGGGGACATAAACAGAAGGCAAACACATTTGTGAGTGGAGGCGGACTTTAAGAGAAGATTTTATCTGTCACCTCTAATATGCTGACATCGTCGTCATCTGCATCGTCCGGGACTAAAACAGGGCTGGCAGGTACCAGAGTCAGAGGCTCCTCGTCTGAGTCATCGGAAATGGTGATGAGCTCCCTCTTACGTGAACGGGCACCTACACAAGCACAGTGGAAACTAAATATTACAAACTTGTATAATTTGCGTCATAAAGGCAAAGTGCGGGAAAGGTTAAAAAAAAAAAAAGCAGAACACGGCAAAGGTCAACACTGACTGTTTATGATGAATTTATTATGTTGATCAGAAACATTCCTGTTTACTGTTTATGTTTATCTTTGTTATAGTACATTAATCCCTAGGGGGAAACGTGCCCTCTTGACCAATCTTAACTATTTAGGAAAAGCTCCAGTTCTGAGATCACTGTCAAGGGCCATGGAAGGAGTATGGGAGACTACAGGTATAGTAATATTAGCCGATATTAGGCTAGAGTCCTACCGACCAGGCCAATATATTTATTTATACTTATCTGCATGATCAGAGGCAGTGTTCAGTGTTAGTATTTTTGTTCTCTTGCCCAAGCAGGTAGATTTCTGATCCACGTACCCAAAGTCAATTTGTACTTTCACCTATACAAATGGTTTCATTTATGAAGAAGGAGGGCGAGTTGGCATCCCTCTTAGCTGCCAAACAAACTATGTCAGTGCAGCAACATTTCTCGCAAAATGTCCGTTTTATCCTCCTTGCTCTCAATTTTTTTGCAAACTATACAATACATAGTTGGAATTTTGCCCACATCTAAACTCCTGTGTCCAGCATAACTGAAATGTGTTCTTCCACTTTCGTTCATTCTGTGCTTGTGCAACTCTCAGCAGAGATGAGAAGGAAACGAGATGGCTAGCTTCTCAGCTAAAAAAATTACGCTTAAATATTTTATACCAAGTGTCCAATCAGGCAAGTGAGGTGCTAGATTCAATAGCACAAATGTGGCACTTTACTTGCCCTGTGCAATCAGGCAATCCCTTTTGAAAAGCCCTGTCAGTGGTGATATTTCAAGTGCCAGTGCCAGTGCCTCTCAGGATAAATGTAAGCTTAAAGTGGCACGCACTGATATTTTACATATGTAATTTGCAGAGGCTTTGCAAAGCAAATCAGGCTAGTTTACGATGTGTTGATAGGGAGTTTTGATTTTTCATATATATAGTACCAACCCTGAGGTTTACGGAGGTGCTGATAGGTTCATTTAGTAGTTTCAGTTATTTTATGGACTATTTTGAAGCCAAACTCTTCAAAAAGTCATTTTGGAAACATTACATTACCGTGACGCATTTATCTTAATATGTCTGTGATGTAAGACAAAAGTGGGACATTGATGCTAAGCGTTTTGTACTCATATCCATTATGCTGCATGTCAGTGAGCAATGTTGCTTGCGATTAAGAACGACAACCTTGATACTATCAGTCTTATTCAAAAACTATAGTGGATTACAGTGTATGATCCCATACTACTAAATATCTGTCATAAACTGGCACCAGAATGTATCGCGGTTGATGTGAAAATGTGTCTCACCTTGGCTGCGGTGGACGTTGAAGCTTGCCAGGTGAATGACATCATCATCACTGCCTCCATCTGCCATTGTGAAACTACACTTACCAGCTCCCTGAATCAGCCCACACACAGAGTCACTGCTCAATCAATACCATCTACTCCACACACACACACACACACACACACACACACACACACACACACACACACGCAGAGTTAGGTGTTGGTATTCCCCTGGAATTATCACAAATGTTTTCACTTTCAAATGTGTGACTTATCATAACATTCACCAATCACGGGAAGGGTTGGACTCCACCCTTTTACCGTAAATATCCCGATGACACAGGGCTAATAAATAACTTATATGGGACTATCCAATAGCCAGCATGTTTACAAAAGAGGACTTAACAAAGAGGAAGCTTGAGATAAAACATGAGAAGCACAGTTGAGGGTTAGGATTTGTGTCATCAAGTAAAAATTCAGTTCAATTCCCACTTTATTTCTCCCCGGGGGGGGGGGGGGTTAAAAAAATAATATTAGCGAGCTAACTAAGAGTTGATTCATTGTGACGGCCAGCCTGATCCCACCAGATTATGTTGAAGCATTTACTCCGTCATCTTTGCTTGCTAACCCAGCCCCAGTCGCCCTAGATCTGATCAAAGTTGGCATGAAATCAATGTAAATCTTACATGTTCAACAGCAGAGGCTAACACTGCGAGCAGCTGGCAATGTTTGAAATACTAGCTATGTGAACTTGCGTTTTGTCCGTCAGCTTGACATTACTCTAAACACCGTGACGTTAGCTTAAAGTTTCAGATGCTGTGGATAAAAACAAACATGTCAGGACAGAAATCGATCATTTCCGCGCAGACACACGGAACAAACCACTGCTCTCGGCTAAGCTAATGCTCATTAGCTTGGGCTTGCTAGCTAGCTAGGGGGTTAAGTAGTTAGCTCACTTCTGTCGGGATTTCTATTCATAACATGGCTTCAAACGCGCAACGTACAATTTAATATATACGTATGAATAATACACAGGCAGAAATGTACAATACCGCAGCTTCGTGGTGGATAACCAATACAAAACGCCTTCTTGGTGGATTGACAATCCGTGAATACCGAAACAAACTGCCAAAACAAGAACAGATTTACGTCACGCGTACGGTGAGAGAGCTACGTAAAGACAGTGGACTTCTGGGAAATGTATTCCTTATGGAAAAAAAACATCCCTAGGCCTTTGAACAGAGGAAAGATTCAATTTACATGTACAAAGCTTAATTAACTGGTCAGGTCAAACATAAAAGAAAGAAAAGAGATGTTACACTATAAAATATATTATGGTGTAACAGATTTATTGTAGTTTTACAGGCTAGCTTTCATTTTATTAGGGTCCTAGCACTGAACGATGCGATTACCCTTTGGAAATTGTTCCATTTATTGATGATTATTACATTTTTAAGGTCTAAATGTGCTTGAAACTGGTAAAGAAATAAAGATATTTAATGTGATTCATGCTTGGGTGTGGGAAAAAAAGGCTTGAAAGCGCCCTCTACAAATTTCTATTAAGCAGCACCCGCGGCACATTTCACATGGAGGCATGAAAACTGAAAGGCACATGTATTAACTCAAGACTTAACAGAAAGTTTCTTGGAGCCATACCCTAACCCCAAATGTTAAGTCAGCCATTTCAATTTCGTTTTGGTGAAATTTGGGGAACGGCGAGGCTGTGGCCAAGCATGGAATTTCCATGTTTCACCACGAAACAGGAAGTAGCTTGTAACTTTACTGTACATGGTCCAATCTGCATTAAAATTCTCATTTTATAAAAGTCTCTGCCTGAAGACATCTACAGACCAGTTTTGAGTCATAGTCATAGTACCATATACTGGCAACAGGAAATTAGGTATTATACTTAAATGCACTGTTCCTAGCAAATTGACCGGGTAAACTTTAAATCTGGGCAGAAAAGCGTTAAGATCTTGATGATGCTATATTATGAAGAGTGTGAGTTTCGTTGAACAGCATAATTCGATGTTTTGACATGACACCATTAGCTGTTGACATGACACCATTCATTGTTGTAACCTGATAGTTTTACCAGCTCACCCTTTTCCCCGTTAAGGGCGGTGGCCTTATGGGTAACCTGTGAGGGTGTGATGTGTACTTCATTGTGTGTGTTTTGGCAGCTCTCTCGGTGTGTCATGGTGAAGACTCGTGCAGCAAGTAGTGATGATAGCAGCAGAATTAAGTGTCTAAATAAGCTCAGGACTGTCCTTTAACCTCATGAGAAGGCCATGTTTATTGTTGTGTGGTGAAGACTGCAAGACTGTTGGTGAACGGCACCCAAACACCTCGCCATCCTTCCTTCTGCAGAGTGGTCCGGACCACTAGAAGCTAGTTACCAGCTAATAACAAGCCAAGCTAAAATGAATGTTAAGAAGCCAGCATGTTTGCAACTATGGTTCGGAGCCAGTAAGCTGTCACTTAGAGAGGTAACAATAGCAAGGCCAATCTGCCGCAGTTTTCATATGCTGGACTGGAGTAGAGTCCAGGCTTAAAGACATCTACATTAATAGCGCCCCCTACTGACAACAGGAAGTCACCCTATGTGACAAAGTTCATCCAATTTACATGAAATGTACATGGTGTGGTCTACACATGATATTCAGCAACATGACGTATAACTGCTGTGTTCTCTGGTGCTACATAAAGGGCACAGGGAATGGTACACAATAAGTAACATCATTTCCAGCGCAACACACTTTATGCAGGAACCGTGTAAGTCGTGCGCTCAGTGTTCAACTGTTGTGGAGCCAGCGTCCTGCCAGCGCCCCTGCTAGTGGGAGGGTGCAAGAACCTGTTCATCACTGCTTTCAGCTTTATTCATTCATTTCCGTAACTGCTTATCCTGTTGGGGGCTGCTGGAGCCTATCCCAGCTGACAGTGGGTGAGAGGCGGGGTACACTCTGGACAGGTCACCAGACTATCGCTGTGAGGCAACAGTGCTAACCACTACACCACTGTGCTGCCCGCTTTCAGCTTTAATTTTGCTTTAAATTTCATTTTTAAATCAGTTTAGTTTCAGTTAGTTTCCAGAGAGGGTTTTCTTGTTTCAGTTTAGATTTTATGGTCTAAAATAAATATATATATAATTTCCTGTTATTATAATGTGAGGACAATTGACTCAGTCATGTAGACATCCCAGTCTCAATTAATACACACCAATAACTCCTCCTTTATTGTGTTGACAGTTTTGCCCAAACTGACAAAGACTGACATTTTCTGTATATTTTTATTGTATTTTAGCTTTTAAAGTAAACAATGTTGTTTGTTTTTCATTTCTTTCTAATGTCTAGTTTATTTTGTGAGGCTAACTAAGGTGCTTCTTCAAACCAAGTTTTAGTTTTTAAGTTTAGTTTTGGATAACCATAATTAAAATCAAATTAAAAATTAAAGGCTGTCAATTATGAATTTCCAAACAGGATAAATCTACATTATATTTCTAATTAAATCCATCAAAAAGACTAAGCTTTGCTACAAATTTTGGCTCTTCTGACTGCTGGCAAGGACAATGAAATACAACTCTGACTTGCCTCCTCTATACTATGAATAATACATTACAATACATCAGAGTTTATTAGAAAGTTATATACAGAGATTATTTTATTTGTTGATTGTTTTAAATAGTCATTTACATTCACAGAGAGAATAATGCACACGACACAAGGAATTTATTTTCAATTTAATTTCTTTTAATATAATCTTATTTACATTGTATTTTTTCATAAATGTTTAGTACATAGTAAGTTACAATACTCTTGCATCCATTACACAGTGAACCTAGAAAATGCAGATTGAAATGATACTGCTTAACAGTCTTCAGTAATCAATCTACAACAAATCCCAATTTTTGTTTTTCCACATTACTCGCTCAACATTTAGGTTTTTTGATTTCATTCACTTCGTTGGAGGATTAATGACTGCAGAGAGACTTTTGTTCATTCATGGTGGTCTTTGAGGTTGAGGACTACTTTTTCTAACATTCAGGCTATGGAGAAGAAGAGACGGGCAGAGAAACATCAGGGCCACAAAGAAAAGAAAAAAAAATAAAGATGGTGAAATGGATGATGAAACATGTATGAAAGGCTTGTGAGATTTTATTATACATGTCACATACAACCAAAGATTTCCTGAAGCTGACTCCTTCTTTCCATCCTCGTGGCTCATTTTGTTAAACATCCAGGTCATGCCCTCGGACCTCTCCACAGCCGTCAGTAGAGTAAAGATTAAAATTAGGGCTGGGAGGTTCAATCCCTTTCACGTAAAAATAAATGTAACATGGTATTTAAAGGAACAGTGTGTAGGATTTCGGGGGATTTAGTGGCATCCAGTGGTGAGGATTGCAGATTGCAACCAGCTGCAACTTCTCCTGGTTAGAATTCCTTCAGTGTTTATTGTTAAAGAAGTTTTTAACGGGAGCCGAGTTATCCGCAGAGGTCTCTTCCTCTCCAAATCAAACTAAGCAATTGTTTTAAACCAACAAAAGCAGTACATAAAGCAGTTTCATGTTACAAATCAGTGTTTTACCGACACTCTTCAGCCTGTCTGCGATGAGCACTTGCTAATATCTGCTCAAATGTTTCTGATAACTTAAGATCTAGACGTTGAGCAAGTTTTTACCAGGAGCCGAATTATCCACAGAGGTCTCCTCCTCTCAAAAACAAACGGACCAGGTGATAAAACCCAGTAAAAACACAGAATAAAGCAATTTCACGTTACAAATCAGGGTTTCTCCGACACTGTTTGGCATGTTGGAGATGGACAGTGAGCCCTGAACATGCCAATGTGTTCACCTTTTTTTTCTGATAACTTAAAATCCAGACGTTCAGGAGATTTTTACCGGGAGCCGAATTATCCGCAGAGGTCTCTTCCTCTACAAGCAATTGTTTTAAACCGGCAAAAACAGTACAGTTTGAGCTTACAAATCATTGTTTTTCCGACGCTATATGGCATGTTGGAGACAAGCAGCCAGCCCTGAACCTGCTAATATGTGCTAACCTTTTTTCTGATAACTTAAAATCCAGACGTTCAGGAGATTTTTACCGGGAGCCGAATTATCTGCAGAGGTCTCTTCCTCTCCAAAACAAACAAAGCAATTATTTTTAAACCAGCAAAAACAGTACATAAGATAATTTCACGTTAAAAATCAAGGTCTCTCCAACGCTCTTCATCCTGTCTGCGATGAGCACTTGCTAATTTGTGCTCACCTTTTTTCTCTAATAACTTAATATGCACAAATTCAGGAGGTTTTTACCAGGAGCCGATTTATCCACAGAGGCCTCTTCCTCTCCAAGACAAACAGACCCTGTGATTAAAACCAGTACAAACACATATAAAGCTGTATCACGTTAAAATCAGTGTTTTTCGGATGCTATTTGGCTCATCGCGGAGGTGCTGCTAACAAAGGTGGTAGACAGGAAAATGCAA
The DNA here is from genome assembly GCF_041903045.1 of Epinephelus lanceolatus. NCBI lineage: Eukaryota > Metazoa > Chordata > Actinopteri > Perciformes > Serranidae > Epinephelus > Epinephelus lanceolatus. Next base: position 36,670,358 of record NC_135751.1, read on the forward strand.
ATGTCTGTTCTGGGCTACTGTAGAAACATGGAAATCTAGATGCACAGGGACCTGCTCCCTATGTAGATGTAAACAGCTCAATCTAAGATAACGAGCACAGGATTCTTTTTTTCCCCGGTGGTTAAATTATATCCCATTTCTGCCAATATATCCTCCTAAATCCGACACACTGCACCTTTAAAACAACGAAACACTAACAGTTTTTATACAAGGACAGAGAGTTTTTCTCCACAATAATGTGAATGTTAAAAAACATAACGAAATTCAATGAAACCCACTTTGTGGATTGCTTGAATTACAAGTGAATTGACCCTTCAACTCTGATAGAGGGGGTGATGAAGAGATTAGTGTGAGCTCTTTGTAGAGCAGATAGCAGCTTGGTCAGTAATCACTTAGTAATAAATAATAAAATATCAGAGTGGATCAGACAGAGTGGTCGCAGATACAAACGGAAGAGACAAAAAAGTTACCAAACAGAGGAGCAGGCTCATTTGATCGTTTTTTACAGCGTAACCGGGTGCCATGCCTGACACACACACAAACACACACACGCACACTCACACAGACACAAATACAGTCTCACTCTCTCACTAACACAACCACACGTACATGCACACGCTCTGATACACGACAGTGGTTAAACATGAAGCATGAATACTAGTCAATCAGCTTGTCAGACAGAAAGACAATCAGTCTCCGCCTTGTTCTTCACACGTCTGATTTCAAAGTTCGCAGGCTCGCATGTGATTGGCCGATTCTGTCCACTGACTCGAGCGTGTTGTCGGGAGTCTCTGCGGCGGTAGACATTCTGAAGAATGACATCATAGCTTGTTAAAACTGAAGGATAAAAATGCTTCTTCAAAACATCTGAAAAATTTTAAAATACTTTTTTAATTTTTTTGTCTGTTTTGTTTTTTTTTGCTTTTGTTTTTTATCTTTTCCTCTCCCGCTGTGCTTCCTCCTTTAACCCCCAACAGTTCGGTGGCGAAGAGGTGGCGAGAGACCTTGTGTTCTTGTGATGCTTGGCCGCTCCGTATACTCTGCGTATACTTGATGTTCTGTTGATGTCTGTGTATATAGATGTCAAATGTCAAATAGTTTGTGTGCAAGTGCAAGCGCAAGTGTGACTGTGTGTATGTTGGTTTTTTTGGTTGTGGATTCATCACTCCACAGCGAAGCCGCAGGTCTCCTCCACAGCCGTCAGCAGTTTCTCATAGAGTTTCTCGTAAGACTCGTAGGGAGGGATGTCTATCCGGTTAAAACTGGAGACAGACAGAAATAGTTAGTGACGTCACACCTGACTCCTCTGCAGATATAAAAAGAGAAAAATCGTCTTCTTACCATGTGTGAGCCTTGGGAAGGTTGTCTGTGTTGGCGTCTATCAAATGGATGGTAAAGAGCCTTGGTCCTGCAGAACCTGTAGAACCTTACACACATACATTCTAGTTATCACTGCTCTACTCTGGTACACAGAAACACTCAGCAGTCTTTAAACAGTGAAAGCTCACATCAAATCAAAGTTTACCAAAAGATTGACTGATTTTCACTTATAAGCAAAACAATTAACTGGTTTTCAAAAAAAAGATACATTTTAACTGCCCTAAATGAAGTCTGTAAGTATCTGTGCACATTTCCGTCCTATATATTCTTGTTTGATAAGTAAAATGTCCTCAAGCCGAACAAATGTTCAAACGAATGCTTCAAATGAAAACCATAACTGATGTGAGTACAGTATGTGTGCGTGGTTTCTGTGCCAGTGCATGACCCACCCTGCAGCGCCTTGAAGCCTTGTAATGGGACCCTGGTGGAGCCCGTGACAAACTGCAGGAGGCGTCCTCTCCTCTCTTCACTGAAGGCCTCCACCGCCTGCCAGAACCACCGCACCACGTTGCTTTCACTTGTGCAGTGCTTCAGGCGGGTGTTCGTCTTCCAGTCCGCGAGATCGATCTTACCCAGTCCACCGATGATCAACTGGAGGAGAGGGACAGGTTTGAGGAGGAGGTGAGGCAGGGCGAGGGTGAGGAGGGAGAGAATTAGATTAAGAAGAAGCAAAGGCGACACGGCAAATCAATTAAGACTTAAACAAAACCACATAACATGGCAGGCGATGAGCTGGACAGCACATGTACCTCAAGTTCTTTATGGTCGAACGGTTTGAGGAGGTGCTGGGGGATGAGCTCACTGAATCCCTTCTGTAGAGCCAGAAACTGGGCTTCAATTCCACGCATAAACCTCCAGTTCACATAAAGTCTGAAAAACACAAACATACATCATGTAGGACAAATAAGTAGACTGTATAAACCAGTACCTCTTTCTGCTGATAAGACAGTATCATGTTTACGCTGTGTATCAAGGGCACAGTTTGGATAACACCCACATTAAACATGGGACATAACCGTCTCACTGTCCTTACCTTACATATTCCTTCTTGTTCTCCTCAGTGACGGGAATATTGCGGCCATTAGGTTTGAGTTCATGTTGTAAGAACTTCCCAAAGGCGTTGTGCTCCACGCAGAACGTGTGGTCGAGGACTGAGGTGATGTCGTTCTCTCTGCAAAAAGAGATTTAAATTAGGTTAGAAATAGAAAATCTGACCACATCCAAAAGGGGAAAGTGCAGGACAAAAACTAAGAACTAGTTCATGATAAAAACTCTTCTGACAGATTGACTTGACTTGTGTGAAGATGCATTTGCTCACAATATCCAGACGAGACTCTTGTGCAACTCCGGGTCGGTGGTCTCCAGGTCGTTGAGCTGGATTGGTTTGCCTAGCAGCTGTTTGTAGAAAGGAAGCGTGAAGCTCCCGTTGATGTAGTGACCGTGAAAAACTGCCAGGCCCATCACACGACCCACGAAGTGGAAATATGACAGGTGGTCCTGAAAGAACGTAACACAGACGAACAGAGAGACAGAGACACAGGGTCAGAGAGAATCCTCTTATTCAGATCTTCCGTGATGAGGTTTAGGTGTGCGCATGTGTGTGTGTGTGTGTGTGTGTGTGTGTGTGTGTACTCACAGGGTTAATGGAGGAGTCGGGGTTGATCTGTAGTGTGTAGATATTGTCTGTGGAGTACTGGAACAGGCCGTAATAGGGGTTCAACATTTCATGACACAGCAGGTACAGCCACTCCCTGAAGACAAGCACAACATTGTTAACAAATGTTCAAAACTCAGAGAAATTTGGTAACATTTACGTACCATTAAATAATGGGAAAACTGAAAGAAAACAATATGATCTTGTGTGTCCACTGAAGTCATCTTGTTTCAAACTAGCAGCTCCAATGAACAGATGTAAAACTTAATCATGTTTAGTTGTTTCACGTCCAATCTCTTCTCTCTTCTTTGGAGGCTCTGCAGCAGTTAACCAGCCACAGTGTGCACCAGGTTAAGGTCACTGATGCCTCATTCACTACACAACTTTAACATTGATTTTCTGCTCACCAACAGTTATTGGAGCTCCTCGAAAAAAGCCCCACATCAGAGGCAAATCGGCGATAGTTTGGTGTTTGTTAATCGGTGATTGAGCGTCATGTGTGAACTGTTCAAAGATGTAAGCTTAAGCCCTGTTTCCACCGAGCAGTTCAGTTCAGTTCAGTTCAGTACGCTTTTTTTCCGTTTCCACTGTGAAAAGTTGTGGATGTTTCTGTCCCGTCCCCATGTTTGGTCCCCCCTCTGTTGGGGTACCTAGCACACAGATCTGGTACTAAAAGGTGGAGCTGTGAACACTGCAGTCTGATTGGTCAGTAGAGGACGGTCACTCTGCTCAGGGCTGAGTTGTGTCTGGTTTTGAGGCTCATGTAACCACTGTTCATACTGTGGAGAGTTTTATTAGTAAACTGTAACTATAAAATGAAAGGATGTTTTGCTGCCTCTCACAGCAGCTGGAGTCTGAGAAAATAACTTCATTCACTGGGCCGACTGCCGGCAACTTTTAAGGTGGAACGTGCAGTAGAACGCAAGGGTCTACGACCATGTCTGAAGGGTTACCTTGGATCCAAAGGTACCATACTGAAAGTGTTTGGTGGAAACGGGGCTTTAGAGACTCACCAATGCAACAGACGCTCCCCAGATATATGGCAGGAAATATGTGGACCTGTCGGGGACTCTGGGTGAGCTACAGCCAATGAGTGTGCAAGACATGGGTTGAGGACAGACACAAGTGGTGCTGTGGCGCCAGTGTGTGTTTGAAAGGGAGAGAGAGTTACAGAGAAAGGGGAAGGAAGACTATTGCACACAATGTTTTCACAAAGTTTTTAGCCTACTGACTTAGAACGCTGATCTATCACTTTATAACTTTGATGATTTCTAGTGAACAACCTCCCCCCAGTTGTGGTGCAACTCACATCACATGACAAACTCATTGAGGACTCATTTGTCCCAGTGAAGCTGTGTTGTGTTAACAGTACAGCGATCTGACAACTTAGAACTTCAACTTGGAAGTTAAAGTAAAATGTTCAAAGTCCACAACACTCCCCAAAGTCCCGAAATAAATGAAGTTGGAATTTGATATATAGTGAAACATGGGAGTATATATATGTTTTCAACTGTATCAAAAATCCTATTTGTTTAGCTGTAAAACTACAGATTTATGACTTTATAATTATACCAACTGAACTTAGCAGGGAGATGAAAGATGAACTCTTTGGATGAGACTTCTGAAAAAAGCTAATTGCAATGCTTGGACAGGTTTGCTGACAAAAATGGATAGCCTACAACAAACGCAACGCCCGCGTACTGTATTACTGTTCTTACGATTAATGCCTTTGTGTGTCATTCTTGCCATGCCAGATTTTCAGTCTTGTTCCCCTCACTTGCACACTCCCCCATCCCCATGTATTGTATTATTCTGACTTCTTCTTTTATGTAGGCACCCACGTCCTGTCTGTGTTGGTGTTTTTCTTTTTACAAAAATAAAATTGTCTGATTAAGTCTATCAATCAATCAGTGAAGTGCTCAGAGATGTGAACAGCAAATTACCTGGCCACCCCACCGTAGTCCAGGCCCTCCTCTCCCCTGAACTTCACCATCAGACGCTTCTTTAGATCTTTGGGCCTCATCTTCATTATCTGCCGATATGACTCCTACACACACACACACACACACACACACACACACACAAAAATATCAAGATTAATGCCTAATAACAGAGACACACACATTATCAGAGACAAGAGAAACAATCAGGCCTTGCTCAGACTGCCAGCCCATATTTGATTTTTGGGATATCCAGACTGTATCCACTGATTTTCGCAAGTGTAAACAGCAGCAAAAAACATATGAAATGCGATTTTTAAGATTCCAATTAATTCTTACAGATTGGTGTCAGTCCAGACGCTCAAGTTAGATCCCAAACTGTCTTTTGTGTCACTTGCAACGCGACACACGACGACGTAAAATCAAAAATGACTTAAGTGCTGAGCAGAATCCACGATGCTACTAGCAGAGCGCTATGCAGGACAACAACAGACAGCGAAATAAATTGACTGCTGGCACTTTGTAGGCACCTCCAAACAATCACACTTGACAACTTGATTGTTTGGAGGGTAGTCTGAGTGGGCGGAAGTTCGCTGCATAGATCAGCCTCTCACTGGGCGGAACGAGCCACCCGCTGAAGTCCCGCCCTACCACCTTTGGTTGTGTAGCAGTTTTCAACCGTTTTCAACACATCCTTTACTAACTTTTGCGGTGTTTCATCTTGCGGGGATGTAGCCATTTTTCTGCCATGGTTCGCGTCCAGTAGCCGATATTTTTGTGGGCGTGTTACACCAAAACCTGTTTCCCCCCGGCAATATTTTTGCAAGCGCACCGTTGCTGTAGCACCGCCAAGAACGATTGTGATTGGTTGAAAGAAATACAAGCAGCCAGGGCGTTTTTTTCTCCAATCTTAAAGTGAGAGTCAGCCCAGCCAGACTTTTTGGCGAGACTATTTGGAGGGCAACAAGATGGACCTCCATTTCTCACGCTCCTGCGATAGAAAGCTGCGTCCTTAGCTTAGCTACGTAGTTAATGACACCTACGTTGTAACCACAGCAACCCATGTGGATAGATTGGTGATGTCTGTGCACACTAATCCGATCCGATCAAACTGTCTTAAGGATTGGATTTGAGATTGCTTCCAGTCTGAATGTTGATTTGGTGACCCAAATCACAGCCCTTTAGATCAGTGTTCCTCTGTTGAACAGTTTATTTATAAGCACAATCAGTGCTGCTTTTGTGCTCCTCTCAGGAGAAATAAACGGTTGTTGTGACTGGTGTATGAGTCAGGAGGAGTGTGGATGTGTCTGAATGAATGTAAACTTTCAGAGGAGCTTCCCACTCCATCCACACTGCTTCCGTAGCTCCACATTTGCAGAAATGCCCGATTTATCTGCATGTTTGAGGGAGACGGCATCATTGTCTGGCTATGTGCCCTTCACAGGAGACAAATGTTGACTGCGGCACCCACCTCAAAGATCTCCTCTCGGGACACCTCGATGCGACAGTGTCCTGCTTGAGGCTGCTGCAAGGACAGCTCGTGTCGGAGCAGCTTCAACTTATGGACCAAGTCTCGCTCATAGCGTGCCGCCACGTCTCCATCGACTCCTCCTCCTCCTCCTCCGCCCACTCCTCCATTACCCCCTTCCTCACCCCCCACATCCATCTGGGGGGCTTGTGAGGATTCCTTCGCTTGGGATTGCGTGCTGTAGGTGGGAAGAGACAACATGACAGACGGTCAGATGAAGAGTTGACAGGAAGACAGCAATAAAAGAGCAGACTGGATTAAACTGCAGCTAAATCTACGATAAACCCACATTTCTGTAAATCACACGACTGAGTGTTATTAACAGAGCTGATGACTGTTAGTAGGTCATGTTCAGAACCAGTCTGAGTTCAGCATTACGGCCGTGACAGATTAGATTAACCACAGATTAGTCTTAAAAACCACTTATTCTGCATGTGTCATGGGTGTCTGCCACACAGGTGTGGATTGATTTTGCCATGAGGGATACACAGGAGTACTTCATGCATGTACCTGATAATGGTGTGTAGGCGCGGGTCTGTGAACTGTGTCGTTCTGTTGTTGTGGTCCACAAAGTAGATTCGGCCCGACACGGTGCTTCGGACCTCCCAGCCCACTGGCAACGGCCCAAGCTCCTCACAGCTCACACTGGCCAGGTCCCTGCACCAGTAACAAGGAACCAGAGTGAGACTTCAGCCAGCAGCAAAACACACAGCACCAATTCACCTTGGTCAGACAACAGCCTTCAACCCAGACCTCTGTCTGTAACAGGTCTGACCCTACATACTGTATGTGCTTAACCCCTCATACTGACTTTGAGCCAGGCGCCAGGACTGAGGGAAATGACCTGAAATTTACTCGTAATCTGTCGGTGTAATTAGTGCAAAACAAAATAAGGAGAACATGGAGCTTTATAGTCAACAGGCGACAACAGCAGCACTTATCTGGGAACAGCATGTAGTTTAGCTGACAAAAAAGTGGAGGCCTATTTTCTTAAATTTCTTAATACATCTCTGAATTTAAACGTGAAATATCCCAATCATGACATGTATTAAGGCCCTGACACACCAAGCTGACTCTTGTCCGTTTGTGAGCGCATGTCGCCCTTCTCTTAGCGGTGTGTTCCACAACGTTGGCCCTTGTTGGCTTTTTTCCCGGCGTCAGAGACAGCGGAGCCCGTCCGTGCATGAAATCGCTCTGATAGACAGTTTAGCTCAGTTCACAAGAGGAGAAACGGAAGTTTAAGAAGCAAACAAACGTCTGAAGTCAAATGGGCATGAGATCGTGACAAACTTTTTAGATTATTTTTTAGCCATTGAGCTCTTTAGCAATAATGTTTCATAGTGTTTTGTGTTATTGTTTGCTGACACACAGTATGCTAACTGGTTAGCTAGCATCATGACAGTCTTCTGGTTTTCCTTTTGATTGACAATTACAGACTACCTCTGCCTGCTGTTATAGAGTTATTTCCTGTCACGGAGTCACAGATAATTCGATACAGGTCTGTTGTCACAGCGAGACATTTTAGGGGACATATACATAACTTACATAGCTCACATAAGTTACATAGCATTACAAGTATGCCATTTATCTGCTGTGTCATCTACAGTATAACCCATGTGTGGTGATTTCTGCTGTTCTCTCTTCCTGTTAGTCTCCTCTGTGTCCTCTTACTCTGCTGCTGCTGCTGCTGCTGCAGTGACCCAGACTGTCAGTGGGGTTTATTCAAGGTTCATCTCATTTCAGGTTGTGCTTGGACTAGACATGTGTGAAGTGTAATCGTACCGCGGTATCCGAGGGTCGTGCCAAGTGCTGACTCCCGTCTGTGTGTGAAGGAAGTACACCTGGCCCTGCACTGTTGTTCGTTGCTCTGTTTTAAGAAGAAGAAGAAGAAGAAGAAGAAGAGAGGTGTTACATGACTATACGACTACAACTAGAGAGATTTGGAGATGAGTTAAATATCAAGAGGAATGTCTGACTGACCATAGCCCTCTGGCAGGTCAGGCGGTTGGTGCCCGTGAGGTCTGTTCTGAGGGGTGTGGCCGTGGCCTCTCGAGTCCTGCCCTCTGATTCGCTGTGTCTGTAGGCGGCCCTCCTGACTGGGCGAGTCGAGTCGACAGTTCCCGCCCCCCGCCGCACCAGTTGGGTCGGAGTAGGGAAGCGGCTCTTCACTGAAGCATCCCTCAAACACAGGTCTACACACACACAAACACATACCAGTGAAGTCACATCTACTGTTTCTCTGAAGCACATGATTAGTCAAGTGATCTCAGAGGAACGCAGATTGGGAGAGAATTAAAGGAATGATTACTGTGACTAAAGTTGTCTTGCAAAAAACACAAGCAACAAAAGTAGGTCTCAGTTCAACTTTGGATCCCAACATGACACAGAAGAGCCTTGAAACTGGCATACGACTGAATTTAATCAGTTCACAGAATGTTGACATTTGTCCTTAAATGACACAGACGGATAAAACCCAAACCTAAATAAATAATTCGAGTGCTTGCATAAAGAACATGAGGGGTCCCTGATGGTTTTAGAAAACGATGTGATTATGTGCTAAGGTCGTCGCAGTCACCTGATCTCAACCCATTTGAACACCATTTGTAACACTGGATGGTACTTGGATTTTAAATAAACTGGGTTCATTACTTAGTTATTAGTTGGAAGAAATGTTAGAAAGGGGTAGAGACATATAAATTTAACTTCTACCTACTCCTTTTCAGACACTGTTATCTTTGTCTTGTTTGTTTCTTATTATGTTTTTTTTCCCCGTTCAAAATAGCATTCAATCCCTCGTGAAAAACGTTAACAAAAGTATTTACAATTTTACTGCATTTAATTGTTTTATATAATATTATTATAATATTCTGGTTTTGCCCTTATTCCAAAAACCTCAAAAGCACTACTGAGATGTTTACATGGCTAATGAAAATTAATATTCCACTGATATTCCCATTTACATGCAGGGGTGCATATTCTGATTAACGTGCCCTAACATGCTCCTTTGCATCAAAACTGGAGATTTGCAGAGTTTTCTAACTGGTGGAGGACATGTTGGACTGTGCAAACACAGCCTCCCTCTCTCATTCCTACATCACCTTAAAAAGGTTGGCGTTGCGATATTTTCTATATCCAAAAACCTGTTAATCTCCAAGTCTTTCATCATGTGTAAAAGTGCGTGTGTTTCTTCGTCCAACCAGAAATGACGGCTTTTTCTTTTGGGCATGCGTCTCTACACCAGTCTTGCAAACTGTTGGGCGATTGGTTTGTGTACAGCGTCTCCATGACAACACACAGAACTGACAATAAAGAGACAAGAGGCTGTGTGTTGCAGGCTGCAGTAATTACCCCAGTCGAGACGTGTATATATACCGAGAACGGGCTATATACATACCCAAATAATGCTATTAAAACCCAAATAATGTTGGCATACCCCACTTGTCTTCTGTCTTCTTCTTCATTCTGAATAATAGGGGAATATTACTGTGCATGTAAGCGTACCCGCTGTGACGTCATTAAGACCAGCACTGACCATGACAAACCAAATGAACGTGGCTTTCCATAATGTCTCTCTAAATCTTACAACTGAAAAAGTGATATAAAATAATCTATGAAATATATTTATACATTTAACAACATACCACATGTAATTGTTTCTTCAAGTTTTATTATTAATTCGAGTTTTGTTTCAGAAGGGGAACCTTTTTTGTGGCCGACTGTCTTTGCCAGACCTGGGATAGAAGGCAGAGTTTCCAGACTGAGCAACTAAATTACATGTACTTTTAATTATTACTGTTATATGGCTAAAGAGAGATAACTGGCTTTATAATCAAATGTAGATTAAAAATAGCGTGTCGGGTACTCTTGCAAAACAGGGAAAAAACCGTTTCAATAGGAAAGCAATCCAGGCACTCTAAAATATAAGAAGAAATATACCAACGAGGAAAAACCCATTCAGCATAGAGGCATGTTATTGTACGCTGCAGTGTAAAAACGTGTTGACACACTCACCCATCATTTTCCAACAGTCCTCTGCAGTCCACCACGGGGCCTCCGCTGCCAATGCGGTCTCGCGTCTGTAAGCTCACTGGAAACAAGCAGGCGGTAAAGGTCAGAGAGACGACAGTGGGACAGAGCAGGAGGGCAGAATATGCACATAAGCAAACAACAGTGACACGGGGACAGAGGCGATGGGGGTCATTTGTAATGATAATGTATCTGTGTGTGTTGAGCCTTACCTACTATCTGCCCCCGCACTGCGTCGCTGTCCGACGGGTTCAGCTTACATAGATCCAGTCGCTGGTCTGGAAGAAGAGGAGAAAGGAAATGTAAAACAAATCTGGTTTAATCAACATCTGTTATTTGCATGTACGTGTATTAAAAATCAGAGGGCAAGAAAAAGACAGACAGACTTACATCCTGTGTCTTTTAGCCTGCTGATGGCATTGGAAAGCAGTCGTATGCAGCCCAGGAAGCCCGCCCCCTGTCGTTTATGGATCTTCTTGTGGTTCCATATACTGATGGTGATGGAGTCTGTCTTTCCAATGTAGCTGAATAACAGATGTAAGATTGTCACGTGTCTCACCAATGTTTTTCAGCACAGTCTGGTATCAGTGTGAGCAATCTGAGCGTCTTAAGAAAAGTTTTGTCACTCCGGCATTAGATGGAGATATGAAACTTACAGGAAGTAGCATATTAGCTCACATATAATAAAATCAAATCATTTTTTTGGAACATGACTGAAGATAAAGGACCAAACTGAATCAATATATTGTTCCATTTTATTAAAAGCAAACCAATGAGAAAACATATAATAGTGTGTGGTGCAGGTGACTCACAGGTCGTAGTGCTGATTCCATTTGGGGTCCAGTGTGCTCTTGACTGTGTCTGTCGAGTGGCATTGACCTGATCCGTCCACCACAACCTTGGCAAATGGATCTGGCAGGCCTGCAGCACACAGCTCAAATTAAATGTTTGCATCCTCCATATTGAATCACAAAGACGATCATATCTGAGTATTAGTAATATCTCAACTGGCTTAAGCACTGCAAGATAACATATCTCCACAACAGTGCTCAGCTTTCTACTGCTGCAGGCATTTAGCAGATTTTCCTTCTCATCTGTGCGTTTGCTGAGACTGAACTGCAATTTGAAAAGCTCAAAGCCAATAACAGCTATAATATCTGGGTGCTGGTGGTGCATAATGTAAACACAGCATGGTAAAACTGGTGGAAATGAGTGTGAGGACAAGGTGGAGATGTAAATCATCATGAAAGAAAAAAAGGAATTGAGGGACACTGATGCCAATTTGTTTAGTGTTTTTTTCTGGCCAATATTATTATTGAACTTTCTGATATATGAAGGAGCACAAAACAGGCCAACAGACAGTACAGTATCAAAGGGGAAAACTATGTTACACACTAAAGAAACAGAGGGGAGATCATATTGCTAGCCAAAGCACTTTTTACACAGAGATCGCACCATAGGGCTCCAAAGTCCCTTCTTTATGCTTCCTTAGCATTTTTAAACAGAGCCAAACAAAGGCAGCCTCTCCAGTGTGGGATTTTGGACAGCGTTGTGGAACGAAAAAGTGGTGTGAGGGGTGTGACATGTAACTAACAACATTGGCCTCTATTTGGCCACTATTTGGATGGCGTACAATAAAATTTGCACATATGTTAAGATTATACACGCAAAACATCAGCTTGTTAGCATAGTGATGTTAACACAGCTAATTTAAGCATTACGTGGTGACGAAGATGCCTGTGACGTACCGCCACACAACAGGATTCCCTGTGGTTTGCATTTTGTAACAGCTGAAGTAATGTTACTCCTACAGCTGTGATGAAAAAAAAAACAAAAACTACACAGGTTCATCATGTTTGCAGGTGCCAGGAGAGCTGAGGTTGGCCCTGGTTACTATGGTTACGCGTTACCAACCAGCAACAAAGCTCTTAGGAAATGGTGTTGGCAATTACAGCTCAGTGTGTCTGAAAAGATATAATGTACACACAAGTATGTTGAATGTTATTACGTCTATTGGGAGTGTAGTATGCATGGTATGTGATTTCAGACGCAGCGTTTGACAAAAGCTCATACACAGAACAGTACAAACAAAAACAAAGTTAAACCAACCAGTCTACAGCACTGCTTTTGATGGCACACACAGACCCTTATTGAAACACATTATCTCATCATGATTCATGCACATGAAAACGAGCATATTAAAAGATACTTACGAAAGAAGTCTTTCTTTGCGAGGTTCTTGGCACATAATACTGCAAAAGATAAAAACATTATGAACAAAATGCCAAACACACAAATATGTAAATGATGCCTCGCTGTGTAGGCTGCTATAAATGTATGCTGGTGCATATAAAAAACTGTGTGGAGGAAGAATGCTGGTTGGGATAATATATGAATGCCAGAGGATGGTAATGTGCAGGAAAACTTATGCGACGTGCAGACAAGAATGAGCAGTAAAGTATAGGCTGGTGTCAGGATCACTGCATACACGCTAACTCACACACACATCCATCCACAGGCCGCCCACAGTGAGAATGGCAGGATGCCTTTACTGCCACATCATCTTTGTGGATACAGAGAGCAAAACTCATACTGACCAAGAGTTTGTACGTGTGTGTGCATAGTATTTAGTTTACTGTGTATGTTTATGGGTGTGTGTTTGAGATTCCTTGTTATTTGTTTGTCAGACAGCCTGTGTGGTGTGAAAGCTGGCATGTGTCACTCTAGGTCAGCTCAGTGAGCTCTGCTGTAAACCTAAAAACAGCTGAACCACAATAAACTAATTCTTAGGAACACAATCATGTCCCGTCAGTCAAAACACAGGTCTTGATTATAGGACAGAGTGGGCATCAGACAAAAACAAGCTGCTGGTTTGTATTCAAGGCTGATGTAATGCCTTCTAAAAAGGACTGCAACGTAAGGTGCAACTGACATGAAAGCTATAATAATATTTAAACTGGATGTCAAGCTGTAAATATCAGCATTTGAGGCTGTTGTTGGGAAGCATAAGTGGTCGTGGAATGCAAACCTCTCTGCCACCAGGTCACACTGATAAAGATCAAGTTAAACCAATTTGTCTGAAGGAGATGGTTTGTACCTTAAACAGTTGGTTTTCAGGGTATGTTTTGCCTAACAGGATATTGGAGGATGGAAATGACTACACAAACGTTAGTTTTCATGTTTATAAAGGCAACAAAGAACTGGTAGTATGTCTAGCTGTTGTTGCCAATGGCTACCTTCAGTGGATAAAACTTAAGTCTGTAAAAAGTCACAGCACGATAATGATCAGGCTCTGTTTTATACCTGGTATTAACGTGTGTCTTGGTTGCTCAGATCACAAACTGAGACCACCAAGATGCATCTGATGATCACTCAAACCACTTGCAACAACTGCATTTCTTTGTTAGAGCTAACACTAATACATCCCCGACAAGGACTACGTCATTAGTGACTGTCTATTGTTTTGTCCTCTGGAAGGAGACAGCCCAGATTCTGCTGATAATGATATCTCCAAGTGTGTCGACACAACCGCTAACCTGACTAGCGAGCATGCTAGCAAGCAGCTGGCTAGAGTTTGAACATAGTAACAACAGATGTGACAATAATAAAATCTGATCAATGGTCAGCTGGAGATGCAAGACAGACGCAGGTGTGAACAGCAATGTGTCTCGACTGTCCACTGGTGTTCAGATCACCAAAACGTATGTTAATAACAGGTATAAACAGGCTGTTAGTGTCAGTATGGTGACTTTACAAACAAACCCTTTGGTGGTTTCACAGAATTTAGTTTTAGTTCAGCAATGTAAAACCCTCGTTAATGTCTCGTCATCGATGATGAGCTGATTATTCAAATAACATAGTGAATCAAGGGATGCAAGATACTCATCACCAACACCTGTATTACTCTTATGAACAGATGTTAAATTACCGTTTGGATTCCTCCCTTAGAGCAGGGAACTAAGGTTCCCTTTATACGACAATGATTTCAACTGAAAATGGTAAACTTTAGTTGCATTTTGGCCGATCGTTTACACGACAGCAGCGTTTTGGATCCCTGAAAATGCAACGTATTGAAAACGGGTTCCAGAGTGCAATTTTTTGGAAACGGCACCGTCTCCGTTGTCATGTAAACTTGCAATATGCAGTTCCTCTGAAAACGGAGACTTTTCGCACATGCGCATTACACTTCCAGTCACTAGGCATGCGCGAGAAAGTCGACCATCACAACAACAATGGCGGACTCCCGAGCTCTGCTTGTGCTGCTCACCCTGTTGAATTTATTAATGCTTCCCCATCATAGTGTAGATTTACTGTAGCTCCACCTCATCGTCCGTCCAGACAAACGTTCGTGCAGTTGCCAAATTGTTTGTTTATACATCGCCGCTCTGTAGAGGGAAGCGTAAGCGTCACACCGCCAACTACTGGCCTGGCATGTATACTGCAGCGTTTTGGTCGTTTTTTGCGGATCCGTGTGCATGGCGATTGTTATCAAAACATTGTTATCTAAACACGGAACTTTTTTCAAAACGAAAATGAGAAACAATTCAGTTTTCAGTGGATCGTTTTCGTGTAAACATGGCCTAACACTAGCTGCCCTTACATGGACAATATTTCTTCTACAAGCTGAAATCATTATGTTTAGTGATTCTAACTTAACTGTTGGGTAGCATCTAATTTTTCGCAAATATAACAGAAGAAGTTTTCCAACTTTATCGAGAAAATTGAATTCATTTGATACATAAAGTGTAGAAGAACTGGCAGTTGAACTGGTAGTGATAGACAATTGTTATGTCCAGCGACTCCCACAATGTTAGATGAAGCTACTGTTTAAAAATCAGAGCAGTCACATAAGGACGTAGCACCACCTGAAATATATAAATAAATATTTCTTTAAATTTATGAATGATTGTTAAAATCAGCAGAGGAAGGTGTGTAGAAAGAGCTGTCGCAGCATGTCGTGTGGCGCAAGCACACCCTACGTCATCTAATGTCCCTCCACATAGAGCAAACATGCAGAAAGAAGATATTTACAGGGTTATTAGGTACTAGATTATCAAAGCAGATTTAAAATTCCTTCCGATCAAGCCAGTCTCTTCCAACTGAGGTGGTTACATGAGGCAGTTTCATTCAGATTGGGCCATTATTCTGATTATAAGTAGAGTATTGGCATCCATGTCAACGCACCTACTGACTGACAGGTAATTAAGATAAATTGTTGTCTTTGGTGTCAAGAGACTATGGAAGAATGCGACAGAAGGTTTTCTAGAAATACCTCTGGCCCCATTTCTCTGCTGTTCTTTCAAGAAATAATAACTGGGAGCCCATCTGACCAGTGAGGTGGGCTGTGTGACTATATCATGTCAATCATCTTTATCTAGTTAGACGGGGGGAGAGGCAGGCTGCCTTAGATGGGGAGGGAGGAGTGTCATTCCCTACATAGGCTGAATTTCTTAAGGCTCAGAGCTTTAAATTTGGTTTTGTGCGTTACAATAAGAGCTGAAACAACTAGGTGACTCATCTGTTGCTTTATTTTGAAAATCACTGAGTCATTTGGTTAGTTTTTAATCCAAAATGCCAAATATTTGTTTCCAGTGTTTCCTATGTGAGGATGAGCTGTTTTTCTCTGTTTACTTTTAAATCACTCTAATTTCATATCTTTGGTTATAGATGCGATCTCTAGCTCGCTGGGTAAAGTCCTCTGCAGAATCCCGAGGTCGATTCTGACCTGCGGCACTTTGCTGCATGTCATCCTCCCCTGTCTCCCTCATCTTTCCTATCCAATCATCAGCTGTACTATCAATAAAGGTGAAAATTGATAAATGAATAGATAAATATGATTTGTTTTAGTATCCATTACCTGTTGATCAAATAAAGCAAGCTATATGGATGCCACTCTATACTCCAGAAAAGTACAATTAATTTAATTTTTGACATAATCAATTAAATATATGTTGATGAATCAACAGTGAAACAAATACTGAATTGCAAACCTGAAAACAATCTATGCTGATTGCCCAATGGCGGGTTTTATCGGCAGCGTTTAAGTATTGAAGATTCGTAGTACTGTCTCAGCTCAGGGAAACAAAGGCATCTCATTCAAACTGCTCCTCAATGATTTGCTGCACCACCTGACACTGTTATCATGGCTTTGAGGTCCACTTAAAATCTGCCATGATCTGGTTTGGCCCAGACAGCGATTTAGGAAGTTAGTCAGCCAGCCAGTGGTTTAGGATGTGGTGACTGTGTGGTGGCGTAGATGTGTCTGGTGAAGTGTGGTTTATTTCCTGTGATTAACCCATGGAGAATGGCTGCAGGATATCCTTCCCTCTTCCTCATCGACCCCTTCCATTCCTCCTCCTCCTGACTCAGACATTCCACACAGAGACCTCATCTCTTCGACACAGACACAATGCGAGAAACACAGCTGGAGTGGGAGAGAATCAAGTTTCTAATTTGCCCCTGCTTCCTCTTTCAGACAGGACTTTCTCCGTCACTGTCACTGCTCCGCTATCCACCCCTCTCGTCCTCCAATCTCTCGTCAGGGACAACAAGGGAGGGACACCCCTAATTTCACCCCGTCTTTCTTTTTCCGCCTCTTGACCAGCTCTTCTGTGGCACTGAATGTGTGACAGGCTCTTTCTCAGCGTCTCAGGAAATTCCTCATTCTGCCAAGGTCACGGCTGGTAAAGACACACACAGCTACAGCTCAGCTGGTTCTCAATTTCCCCACTGCCGCTTTCTTTTTTTGGCATTTATGTCCTTTTTCTTTTTTCATAAAAACCTGAGAGCTGGAGCTAGCCAGCAGGGGAAGAATTCTATTCATCCAATCTTGAGGGAACAAGCAGAAACACTTGAAGGAAGATGATGAAAAGAGGAGCTACCTCTGTACATCTCCAGCAACTCCACTAGGAATTTATAGCCACAACATGTTTTAGCACTACCAACATCTCCCACAAATAATTTTGCAATCTAGCTCTGCTCTTGCAGCTTAAAGGGACAGTTCACCCCAATAAGAAATACATATTTTCTCTCTTACCTGTAGTGCTATTTATCAGTCTAGACTGTTTTGGTGTGAGCTACCAAGTGATGGAGATGCCTTCTCTCCAATATAATGTTAACTAGATGGCACTTAAAAAATTATCCATCTACTCATGGACAAGAGGCTCGTGCTTGCGACAGCACAAGATGCAAACATTAATGGCGTCCTTCCCGGTTTAGCTATAACTTAGCTTGCTTAGTGGTGTTAGGTGAGCTAGTAGTTGAAGCATGCGTCCGTCTTTGCAGTCATACAATCGTCAGGTGTCGGTCAGTGGAAAGAAAACTGTTCCTGACCTGCATGAAACAGCTGACAACAAGGTCTGTGGATTATCTTGAGTAACCGGGTCATGATTGCTACAAAGACACGTAGCTGTTAAGTTTTTTAAAAGTACTTTTTTAGCGCTTTGAGCACCACAAGCTGAGCGCCATCCATTACCATTAGACTGGAGAGAAGGCAGACATCTCTATGGACGATGTCTCCAACACTCAGCAACTCACACCAAAACAATCTAGACTGAAAAACAGCACTACAGTAAAAGTAAAGTCTCTTTAAGGGGATACTTAGCTGATTTATTTAACCAGCTTTGTGTCATAATAATGTGGGTGGCATGTGCAAATGAACTGTGGTAAACTTCCCTCTATCTTACCAGCACTTGCTGATCATTCAGCTCAAATCCCACAATTTTTTTGCTGGCTCTAGGGCTGTTGCTCAACTACAGATTGCACTTCCGCATTTTCATATGCCTGTCACCATGTACAAAAAGATTATATAAGCAGACAGAGTGTCTCTGAATATAATCTCAAAATAAACCAAGAGTCTATTGGTGTATTTCCTTTTTCTCACCTCAAATGTCTTGAGAAACATGCTTTAGTGCACTGTTGAGCTGTAGTTGTACTTGTAGGTTTTCTACCTCAGCCCTTTCTCTCTGATTTCTCTGGTCATACAGCGCCAATACCAAAAATCTTTCTGCTGCATCGACAGCCCAGTTTTATAAAAAGACCAGTGAAATACCTCTTTAAGCAGAGAGCACCTGCTATTTTTCAGGTAATGACAGGACCCATAAAACTGTAGAAGCTTAGGAGCTCGTTAAAGCTTCTTAAATCGCAGATAATGGTGGAGTTCATTTGAGAAGATGCCAAGGTGCGGTGAACTATCTGTTCTCTAAAATCAATACTTGTGATTGGCACATCTAGCAAAAAAAAAAGACAAAAAAAAAAAAAAAAAGAATACTAAGAGCCTTCTCACTAGGCAGTGCTACTTCAGAGTGACCCATGAGATTACAGCGACGTCACTTCCTGTGTAGCCTTCTCGTCTCAGCTCCGAAAACAAAAGCAGCTGCTAGAGGGCACGTGAGTAAATATCTCACTTACTTAATAACATGCCCTGCTCCGGGATCCAAACACACATGCAGGATGACGAATGGGCCTCTGTGCGTACTGCCACACAAGTACAGAAAGAAGGTTTCATAATCACAAGCCACTCACGAACCAGTCGTCAAATAACCAGTATTAAAAACAATCAAACAATATTATCGATGTGCTTGTTTGAGCGATGGTCTCTCCACTCTCAATTTCTGCATTTACTCAGTGTGCTTTTGAGAGCGTATAAGTGTTTGTGCACAAGCTGCCGGCTCAGTAAGCGAGAGGATCAGAAGTGCTTATGCTGCTTCCTAAGTAAGCATGATTCCCCCCTTTCCCTTTTCACCCTCTCCCTCTTTACTCCTGAGCTGCTCAATCCGACTACCTGGCAACAAAACCTGAGCAGCACGTGTTGCCTCCATGACCAAATTAACATTATCCTGCTGAATCACTGATTCTTTCATTCATTAGACAGCATTTTTTTCCACAATAAAGCTCATTCATTCCCAGACAAAAACACCCTTTTTTCAACTATTTGACCCATTTTTTTCCTGTGTTTTGCATTCAAGCCTTGCCGGCAGTGGGGGAACGAAGATTCTTTTAAAACCACAATCTGAACTGGGTCGGGTGTTGTTTGAAATTGAAAGTTGTTCTTTAGTACTTCTAATATGAATGTAAATTAATGTGTAAAAAGTGCAAAACTATCAAATAATAAACAGACCAGGGATGTCCTAAATGTCATGTTTTACTTCTAGAGCTTCCACTGAGGTTTTCAAATGAAGCTCTGAATGTCTGTTGTCATGTTTTATGGCATTATCACACTAAAAATTAATTAAGCATCCTCAATTTGAATAAACGGATTCCTCGGATTAAATGATTTAGTCTATTTATTGAAACAGAGCTAAAGCCAAAATAGATTTTTTGCTGTTGTGGTTATATAAATGTAATTTATGTTGCTGCTAGACCACCACATTAATATAGGTGCGACTCCCTTTCTGTGCAGCAAGCGGGAGAGCAAACCATTTTATATCTGCAGTGAAATTGTTGTTCGTTCTTTTAAAGGTTACATGCCAACAAATGTGGACTGAAGCAGAATATTTGGTTAGATAAAAAACTTTGGAGGTGACTGCATCTATCTTTTATCAATAAATTTTGACTTTTGGCCGTAACAACGCTGTGGAGTTGTAGGAAATGGTTCACACACGAGGAGTGGGCAACAATCCCACACAGCCATCACTGGAATCCAACTCTACAAATATAGCATAATATTAATAATTTTAGTGTGGCCTTATCTTGGGCTGCAACTGCCCAGAAATACCAGATTTAAACAGAATGAAACGACATGCAAAAAGTGATTTAAGATTCAAATGCCAACGTTACAAAGCTTTGAACTGTTTGTTACAGCCATAAAATAAACAATATTTTGATCAAACATTAGATGCTCACTTAAAATACTTGTTCAAATGTTTGATACTCAATTTCCAAAAGCATTCAAGTTTCTTAAACGTAAAAAAATTCTGGTTTCTTTACCACTCCATGACAGAAAACTTAATATCTTTAGGTTGTGAGGATATCTTCCTGGGCTTTGGGAAACAAAATCAAAAAGTTGAATACTCTCCCTTCACATCTCACTATAAGACAAAACCTATAGATAATGTGGCACACTCCTTATAGAGCACTCTTCCTTCAGCTAACTTCAGCTTGCCTCTTGGCTAGCTAAGACACGACCATATCTGAAATCTGAACCAGAGTCAAACTCGCCTGGTCTTTGTCTGCGTCCCCGCCACAGACACACAGGCCTTTTTTTCTGATGTAGGCCAAACAACCCCTCTCTCTGACAGACTAAACACAGTGCTGGCCAGCCGGGCGGCATTGTACTCCCATTGGCTCATCACACATTCCTCACCCAATTAGAATTCCACTCATACCTGTGGGGGCGGGGCACAGTCAGGGGCAATAACCTCTGTTTGCATCCGGGCTGAAATAATGAGTGACTGGTTCACACACATACAAACACACACCCTCCACAGTCTGAAACATCCACACGCACTTTCACTGCTGTCTTTTATCATCTGAAACACAACTGTCTGATGACGTTCTGCTTGATTGATCAATACATATTGATACTGAATATTTGAAACGGTTTCAATACTCATTTTCGGCACTATTGATACTCAGATACCAGCTGCACTTCCTGGCTCTGTCTTATTGTTAATGTTTACTGCATTAATAATGATTCTGCTATTAATCAAGAGAAGAAAAGTTGTCATGTTATATGTATCGTTTAATTTAAAAAAGTGTATTTTATGCCACCAATGTCAAGTTTTCCCTCATGGTATCGAGAATAGTAACAAATATTAGGCTAATATTTTTCGAGGTATAGGTAAATTTAGAAATTCAAGTATTGTGACAACACTGATACTGATGAATGATTTTAGTGTATTTCTTACAACTAGAGCTGAAATTAAGATTATTCTAATCAGCAATTTATGTATTAACTGTTTTCTTGTTTAATCGATTAATTGATTGATCTTGCACCTGACTGATACTGAGTGAATTTTTGGGTTGTACACTTAAAAAATGCACATAATAAACCAAAATTGTGAGTTGCTTTATGGTAAATTTTTAGTACATTGTTTGAGTTATGGAAAAGAGGTAGGATAATACAAGTATTTAATCTTCCTACTCCTTTTGGGATATATAAATATTTAATAATGTTTATGAGAATTTGTAAATCAAGAGTTTGCTTTAGGATTACTGTTCACTTTCTTTTTTATTTTTTGTTTTATTTATATTTTAACACGTTCAAAATAAAGAAATCGAGTTAAAGTCTATAAAATGTCAGCAGATAGTGAATCACACGTTCCCAGAGTCCATGTCTTCAAGCGTGTTGTACTGTTTTGTCTGACCGACAGTCCAATATCTGCAATGATTAATCAATTAATTGATCACAGAAAAACTAATCACAAACTATTTTTAAATTGATTTAACATATCAGTAATTTTTCAAGAAATGATGTCAAACATTTACCATTTCCAGCCTCAGGTGTAGGAATTTGCTGCTTTTCTTTGGCATTTATAATAATAAATTAAGAATATTTGGCTTTTTTTGACTACTGGTTGGACAAAAGATGCATTGTGAAGATGTTACTTTGGGCTCTGGAAACTGACACATTGATAGACAACTTAGAAATCCAGGCAATGCTCACATTTGAGAAGCTGTAGCCAGTGAAATTTTGGCAGTTGCTTTAATTGTAACTGTTCCTCTGTAACTGTTACTCTTTTTAATTTTTTTCTTCTGACGTTTGCATAATTTGTTATAATTTAGTTTGTTTAACTTACTTCCCTTATTGTGTGCTAAGTTGTAGTTTTGGAGGGGGTTTTCACCCTAGAGGGCTTGCACTGGACCAAGAACTGTTGCTGCTGCATATGTGGGTAGCCAATTGAGATATGACACTAGCCAGTACAGATAAACTTAACTTGAACTGAAATGAGCAAACAGAGTGATAAGTGATGAGGTGTGTCAGATATGCGAGTCTACCATTTATCAAAAGTAAAGCCTGCTCTGCTCTCTTGAAATTCAGAAATAGAGGGACAGGGCAGGAAAACAGACAGCATGTGGCACTTCATCAGCATTTACAAAAGCACTTACACTCAAAAACATCCGTCACAATGATACACTACCTGATGAACCCTCCTGAACCGGTGTTCACAAACCACCAGAAGAAATATTTAGTCTACCGGTCGAGCACATTTTGCTGTGTGTTTGCTCAACTTTGAAGCAGAGGGACAAGGCGTCTGCCCAGCGGCACAGAGTGGTCATTTCCATTTGAATAGAGGCCCATGGGTGCCCAGTGGGGTTACATTAGCTACAGTAAAAACCATTGTTCCAGCTGTGTCCGTGTGTGTGAGAGAAAGAATGAGGCAGAGACTCCTGTGTGCCTTACAGAGGAGAGCATGACCCCAAAACGAACAAAATATCTGTGTCGAGTACAGGATGCTCAAAAAGAGCAAACGTGTCAGGGTAAGGATAAGTTCAACGAGTCAGACGTTTGCTTTGCTACAGCTGACACAGCAGCGAAATGCCAATCAATACTCATGGGTAATCTGGGCAAGCATGTCAAATGTACAAAGACATTGATTTTCAGAGAAGCTGTAGTCCCATATTAGCTCTCAGAGCCCGTCGCATTCAGGTCAAGCGATGTGTTCGGCTGGTCAACCCCCAAAAAATGGGTGTAGCTAGCAAGCGTTAGCGGTCAACGGTAACTACAGTGTTATTATAAGCTAATGCTAACTAGCTAGGAAACAAGTGTTAGCAATCGATTAAGTTTCTAAACGTGGCTTTTAAGAGTCTGTGTTTCTGTTGACCTGCAAGCAGCTGACTAGTCGGCTGTCTCAGCTGTGAAACCCACATGATAGTGAACAGCTTCTTGACTGTCCTCTCGGTAATTTGGTTAGCATCTCGGCTAACAAGCTAGCACTTGTGCTGCTGTGTTTGCCACACAAAAACCGGATGTTTGGGCTAACAGCGGAGCCGAGAGCCCCGAAGACACTCCGTGGTGTCTGGTTAGGTTTGCCGACATCAACACTTTACAACAGAGGGCTGTAGGTGACACATTTTAGCTCCAGTTAAAACATGCACCGTAAGCTGTTTCTCTCGGTGTCGTTTTTTTACCTGTCAGTCGGATTTTGATGCTGGACCCGTTCCTCCGAGTCCCAGGATTCGACATCACTCCGGGAAAAACGATCACACAAACTTCCCGTTGGAGTCTCCCAAAAACACCGTTTCGCCACTTAACGGGAACCCGAGTAACTTCAGTTTAAAAACATGCGGTTTGTTTGTGTTTTCTTCACCGGTAAAAATGTATTATTTCATCGCAAAGTCCTGTGATCTTTCGAAATCCAACAACACGGGAGAGCATTTTCGGGCAGGCTCAAAGCACGTAATGACGTCATCTCCTTAACGGTATAACGTTACGGGCGCGCGTCCGGGAAGCGTGGGCGTGCCCGTGAGGATATTCCTGGAAACTCCCGACGTTTGGTTTTGCTTTTTAATTTAGGTGCTGCCTTCATGATTAAGTACGAAAAGTCCCCTAATTATTTTATGGGTTAAAAAAAAAAACTTTATTTAACCCGGAAGTCCCATTGAGATTGAAAATCTCTTTTACAAGAGAGACCTGGCCGAGGTAGCAGCCAATCAAAACACATTTAAAAATGCAACAAATACAACATATAATACAAAAATCCACAATAAAACAACATCTATCCAAACATAGTGGCCTCTCAAGAGAAAAGGGCACATGTCTCTGTCACCACATTCTTTATGATGCCCTTAAATTCATCAGTAGATATAAGTGTTTATACTTTTAGATCTTTTTGGAGACTGTTCCATGTCCATGGTGCAGAGTAGGAAAATGCAGTTTTCCCCAGATCTGTTCAAACCCAGGGTACATTGAAAAGCAACCACCTGGGGGAGCGTAGCTGACACACAGAAGGGTGCAGAGGTAGGCCAGAAGTTTGCCCAAAATTGCATAGATTAAAATACACCACTGCTGTTGTCTGCGAATGGTCAGTGATGTCGAACCTACCAAATCATAAAGAAGGCAGTGATGAGTAAGTGACTTTGCATTTGTAAAAAAAAAAAAACATAGATATGCATGGTACACTGAATTTGCCAAAGTTATAATGTCTGGGTTTTTTTAAGGTTTACAAATACAGACAATTAGATACATTTTATTAAGAAATGCAGTAGGATAATAAAGATGTAAGACGGGAAATCAATTATTACAATTAAATGCATTTTGTTTCTATTCTTTATTCTTTATGTGGATCCCCATTAGCTTCCCCAAAGTGGTCACAAAGTGGTTTGACTTTATGATCTATGGATACATTGCTGCTTGTTTTGTTTTTTACCCGTGTCTTGTAAGGTTCTTGAGTGCTCTGAAAGGTGCCTGTAAAGAAAATGCATTATAACAATTATTAAAAATCTGAATCTGCAACTGTATTTTATGCAACTATCGCTATGAAATAAATGTAGAGGTCTAAAAAGTGCAAAATTAGTTTTTGAGATGTAGTGGAAAAGAAGTTTAAAGTTGCATAAAATAATATCACTCAAGTGAAAGTACCTCAAAATTGTTCTTAAGTACAGTACTTGAGTATATGTTCTTATTTGCATTCTACCACTGCAAACAATGTCATTAGGGTTTCATCCTTTGGGCGCCATGAACATATCTGTACCAAACTTCAAGGCAACATGTACTGACTAGGAAGAGACACGAAGAGACCATGAAGAAATGCAAAACAACCAAAAATATATACAAAATGACTGCAGACAGACAGAAAATGAATAAAAAAAGAAACAAAATTATGACAAAGAGGGAAAAAATAACAACAAAAAGAGACAATTACAGCTAAAAGGAAACATAAAATGAATACAAAAGACACTAAATTACCTCAAAAAGTCACAAAATGATGACAAGGAGGCAAAAAATAACAAAAAAAAGGGGCAAAACAACCAAAAAGAGACAGAAAATTATCAAGAAAGACACTAAAAGACCTCAAAGGGCCACAAAATTAGCATAAAGAGGGACAAAACAACAACAACAAAAAAACACAAAACGGCAAAGAAAGACAGAAAATTACCCTAAAAAAAAGACAAAATCACTTCAGAATGACGACTAGGAGACACAAAATAACTACATAAGGGGCAAAACAACCAGGTCGTCCCCACAGACAGTTACATCTTAGATGTTGGAGCTTCCGAAAAGCAACGAGATAGAAGATTTTAAATAACAGTTTTTATTTTAAACTGCCTTTATGCACAAAAATATTAATGATGATAATGCAGATGAGACTATCGCCCAAGAATCAAGTTAAAATAATGCATTACTTTATCTCAAATGATATGACACATTTTAAGAATGTTTGTCAGGATTTTTAAGTGTGGTACAGTCTGATAAAGCCTGAGGGCGAGCTGGGTGGGCAGGGATAATGGCTGGAGGGATTTGGCTCTTTAGCGGCACAGGGGTTAGCTGCATGGCTGCAGTATTAGCTGGTGGAACAATGGACCCTCTCACCAGCCTGTTTACAGGACACAGTAAATCCACATAAGCAGTGAAACGGCTTGCAGGACACCACACACTTCCAGAGGGGAGGCACACACACACACACACACACACACACACACACGAGAGGCACAGGTGGAAGTAATTTTTTGTTTCAGTCTCTTTTTCCCACCTTTTATCCACAACTGCGCATCTGTCTGAATCCCACTTGTGGCTCTATGTATCATGTATGTGTCAACACGCCACAGGTGGCCGTACAGTAGTATTGCCAGAAACACACACTCCCACACACACACACACACAAATCATTTTATCCCTCAGAAACGGTCATGTACAGCTGTTAGTATGATTATGTGATTATGTGTGTGTCTGTGTGAGACTGTACAGTGTGTGTATGAGTTATTCAAAGGGCCGTTGGGACCCTTGAGACCAACTGAGTGTGTTCATAACTACTTAAATAATTCCAGTCATAGAGACAAACTTAGTTATACCCCTGGGACAGACACACACACACACACACACGGATAATGAGGATGAAGTTATTCATTGCACAGAACAGTTGGAAAATCCCAGCGGGAGGCCAAATGTGTGTTTGTTCTTGCAAAATGATTTACACAGAAAAAGAAAAGATAAAAAAAGGTAAAAAAAAAAACCACAAACGACATCAGGCTGTAAAAGAAATGAAGATAACGCTGGACAGTGATTTTATGAAAGGTAGAACAATTTTGCTCCTGAGAATCTGTTTAATGCCAGAAAATCTACTACTAAAACTGTCAGAGATCATTTTAAATATTGTTGCATAATGTGGACTTTTTAACAGAGTCTTGGACTAAGTCAAACCATTAACTCTCCTTAGGCTTACTCTGTGTGTGTGATTAGCATCAGTCTAGATCGCCCTTTAGGAAGCATGGGGAACAGCTGCTTCAGTTCTGAAAAATGAAACTGAGATTGAGGCGACATTTTGGATACGACCAAGACAGTGATGCTATAAATGGATGAAGTTTCCCAATAGACACAAGAGTTTTCTTTTTATTATGTGAATTACTTGGCAAAACTTATTTGGCCGAGAATCAAACTGTGCCTCACATGGTCAGATTACTTCAAGGGCCTAATGCCCCCCCTGATCTTCATCTACAAAATGTCAATCAAATTAACATGTACTGACCAGGAATAGACACAAAATGACTGCAGAGAAAAAGAAAATGATCAAAAATTATACAAAATAACCTAAAAGAGACACAAAATGACACCAAAAAGGGGCAAACACAACTAAACGGAGACACAAAATGACTAGAAAAGACACAAAATTATCTCAAAGACTCACAAGATGATGTAAAGGAGACACGGAATTACTACAAATGGGGTAAAGCAACCAAAAAGAGACACAATATGTCTACAAAAGACACAAAATCACCTCAAAAAGGCTCAAAATGATGACAAGGAGACTGAAAACAACTACAAACAGATTAAAACAACCAGACAGAAACACAAAATGACAAATGACAAAATGACAAAATTTCCCAGAAGAAACAAAAAAATTACCTCATGGAGATACAAAATGACAATAAGGAGGCACAAAACAACCAAAAAGGACACAAAATGATCTCAGAGACACTAAATAACCGTAAGAAGTGGCAAAACAACCAAAAAGAGGTACAATATGACTACAAAAGACTCAAGATTACTCTAAACAAAACACAAAATTACCTCTTAGAGACACAAAATGACCGTAAGGACTACAAAGTAACAACAAAAAGTGGCAAAACAACCAAAAACAGACACAAAATGACTACAAGTGGACACAAAATGGCTAAGAAAGACAGTAAAAAAACCCAAAAGTGACCCAAAATAATCATAAAGATGGACAAAATGATAGCACAAAATGACTATAAAACACACAACATTACCCCGAAGAAACTAAAAATGAACAAATAGAGACACAAAATGACAACAAGGAGGCACAAATCAACCAAAAAGATGCACAAAAGACTACAAAAGACATAAAATTACCCAAAAAAGACAAAATTACCCCCAAAATGATGACAAGAACACACAAAAACACTAAATGACCAAGAAAGATACTAAAAGTCCTTATTGTGACACAAAATAACCACAAACAGGGGCAAAATAACTTAAAAGAGGCACAAAATGGCCACTAAAGACAGAAAATTATCATTAAAAAAGACAGAAAGCCCTTAAAATGATGTCACAGAGACACAAGATAATCACAAAAAGGGGCAAAACAACCAAAAAGAGACACAAAATAACTACAAAGAGACACAAAATAGCCAAAAAAGACCTTGAATATTGCGAAAAGACAACATAAAAGTGGCAAAATTACCACAAAGCCTGAGTTGTGTTTCCAGTCCTGTGTAGGAGAGAGGGGGTGGCGCCTTTAACATGTCTGTGCCCAGGGGCCCATTGTCCCATAATTTCCCCATGGTGCCTCAGAAATCTGGCATTGTCCCTATCTACAAGGGACTGTTTTAAAATCACATATGACACACACACGTACTCTGCCATATACAGATAAAATAGTGCATCTTGCTGGACAGTCTGATGAGCAGCAGAGTGAACAGTGCTGTAAAAAAAATATGAGAAAAATGTCCCTCTGTTTCTGCGTATTCATGGTTTTAATTTAAGATGCCTGACTCATCCCAGTCCCCACTGTCCAGGGCCAAAGCACGGTGGGATGAAAATCGAGGTCTGGTAGGGCGGAGATGTGGAGAAGATGGATTGAGTGATGGGGCGAGGAAAGGAGATGGGTTCAGCCTGAGTGATGGCTTTCCAGGGAAACCCTAAATGGACGGAGGCAGATTGAAGAATTCCCAGATCCCGCGCTGCCAGGCAGATAGGAGGGATGAGACCTCAGGGTGATGGCTGGTTTTAGAGTAGTGACCATATCAGGATGGAGAAGGTCTGATATAAAACAGCATGGCCTCAGCTCACACTCCCATATTCCTCCTGAGCGCACCTCCGCCGCCTGTATTGGTGAGTGTGTCAGATATTTGGTCAGTGTTCCTCTTCTTCTTCTTCTTCTTCTTCTTCTATTAACACATTCTGTTTTCTCTCAGCCTGTAGGTGAGTGAGCTTGTCAGTTGGTCGGTGTGTGTCGGTGGCAGCAGCAGCAGCCATGCCATATAAAGGGGAGTGCGGGGACGATGTGGACCCCATGCCCTTCCTGGTTCCCTCAGAGAAGGAGCGCCAAGATGCTATGAGCAAATCATACGACATCAAGCGCTCCTGCTGGGTCAAAGATGAGAAGGAGGCTTTCATTGCCGGGGAGATCCAGTCTGAAGATGGGGACAAAGTCACCGTCAAGACCTCCAAGAACACTGTGAGTTATTTTATCTTAAAGGTTTGCATTTATATGACGAGTAATGTTAACAGTCTCACTGATGGTGAAGAGATTGACTGAGTGATTGTTCTTTTTGATCAGACTGTGAGTGTGAGGAAGGATGACATCCAGCAGATGAACCCTCCGAAGTTCTTCCAAGCCAGCGACATGGCCAACCTCACGTTCCTCAACGAGGCCAGCGTCATGGAAAACCTGCGCAGCCGCTACATCAACATGAGGATCTATGTAAGCCTGTCACAGCACCACAACAACCCCCAAAAACATGTCCACATGACACCTCGAGGACAGGAGAATATACTTTGTTTTGTGCCTCAGAGAACTGTTACCATATTAATATGATACTGTTAACCAAAAGCTGAATGGGGCAAGTTCAACACCGACTTTACACATCACTTAATTTGTCATGTGGGGTACAACTCAGCCTGTGAAACAGTTGTATAATGTCTAATATCGTCTACATCTCAAATAAGGGAGAGGAGTTTGAGAGATACAGGCGTTTACAGCCCATTGTCATTCCCTCGTCGTCAAATACTGATGCTTTGTTATGGCCCTTGGCTGTTTTTAAGTCAAGTCAAAGTTATTTTAATGTAGCATGACGTAATTTATGTCTGTCCGTCACATACTGATGTCACCCATGATGTATTAGCGTAAAGTAGTCATGACAGGCCCATGCCAGATTTTGTGTTTAACTAGCATCCTGGCATCTCGTCAAATGTTCAAATAACGACTTTACATTGAACTGCATCAACATATTTATTACCCTGTAGTTATTTTTGTATCATCTGTATATGACAAAAATATCAAAGAAAGTAAGGAACCAGTTACTTAAGTAGTGATTAGTGTTTTTATATATGTATTTTACTTATAGTTTTTTATAGTCTGTGTAGAATAAACGTATAATTTCGCTATAGATTGTGACTGACTCTGCCTTCTTGTTCCTTTTTGAGGGCATAAATAGCAAATGGCACCACTTTTAGTTTAATTTCTTATGTAATTACAGTTGTATTTTTGAGGAGGCATATTCTTCTTCTAACTCTATACGGGCCCCCCGACCCCATGGGCCCCAGTGCAGCCGCACTACTTACTTAAGCCCCTGGGATTTATATCACATTAAGTACTCATTTTAACCCAAAACATGACGTTTAATCAAACCTAACCAAGTACTTTTGTTGCCCAAACCTAACCGCAACCATCTGATAACTTTAACCATGTGTCATAAGTTTCACCCAGGAGAGAGCTGTGCGTCACATGCAGACATCTAAGGGTGTGTCGCACAGACACGCCAAAAGGTGCTTTCGGTGTTGGTATCACATGCCAAAGGCACGAAACAGCATTGGTATTTGAAGACCTGGGATGAGAACCCTCATGAAATATGTTATTCATTGCATTTGGAAAGTGTGGGATCCAATGTTTTAGAAGTTTCACCCATTTTAAACCCATCTCTTACAATGCTCCCAACTCTATAGAAGTTAATACTAAATCATTGGAATACCCCTTTAAAGGGCAGTAGGACATCACCAGTACAAGTACACAACTAGGCAGACTTAACTTACAACTGTCACAGCATTTTTTCATATTTGGATATAAAATTGTGGACTTATGCTTTAAAAGCAGCTGACTTCTCTCTTTAAATATATCCGTTAGATAGGAAAGATAAGGAGGAAAGAGAAGGAAAGGCATGTCAAGGTGCCTATGAACCAGATTTGTTCTCATGTTACTGAGTTTGTTGACCATTTAATCCTCTTTATATGTTCCCTTCCACTTCTAGACCTACTCAGGCCTCTTCTGTGTGACGATCAACCCATACAAGTGGCTGCCCATCTATGGCGCTAAAGTGGCCCAGATATACAAGGGGAAGAAACGCAATGAAGTTCCTCCTCACCTCTTCTCCATCTCTGACAATGCCTACCATGACATGCTGATGGGTGAGAAGAGGGCGATGGCAGGGTGAGGGAGGGGAAACATTTTAATCAGTCATGCTGTAGGTCACTGGTGGGTGAGCAGAGGGAGGTAAAGAGGAGAAGTAAGCATGCAAGTGGTATGTGGTGATTTGGGTTGAGCCCCCATGAGACGTGTTGCTTGAAAGTCATTATGCTGTTCTTTATGTGGAAAGAGGGAGTGGGGCAGTTGCTGTGTAATCAGTGTGGCGTGTGATGATTTGTTCAGGGAGCAGAAAAATATTTGAAGCCATTATATGGCATCAGGGGAGACCTGACAGCTGTCTGTGTTGTTGGTAGTGCTGACAGAGAACATCAACACTCCTCTGATCTGCTCAGAGGGAAATCAGCAGTAATTATTCCCATCTCTCTCACACTCTCTCTGTTTCCCTCCTGCTCCCTGTTTCCCTCCTGCTCCCTTTATGTCCCATCGTCGCAGAGCATGAGAACCAGTCTATGCTTATCACGTAAGGACAACATGTTTTATGTCTCCTATAAATATAAGGTGTGGCCAGCATGTGTGGTTAATATTAAATCCTCATTCATTTCTCTCCTCCAGTGGAGAATCTGGTGCTGGCAAGACTGAAAACACCAAGAAGGTCATCCAGTACTTTGCCAATGTTGGAGCCTCTGGGTGCAAAGCCCCTGACTCCAAGGCAAGTGGTCTTTGTGTATGTAGTATAAACATGATTTTGTGTGCTGCTTTTCTTATCTGTCAAAATCAAGCAACTTTCTCTTCTTCTTCTTCTCTTCTGTCAGGGCTCTTTGGAGGACCAGATCATTCAGGCTAACCCGGTGCTGGAGGCATTTGGCAACGCCAAGACCATCAGGAACAACAACTCCTCACGCTTTGTAGGGGCAAAACACAGAAATTATCATTGGATATTTTTCTTACATAATTAAATGAAACAATCAATGTCCATGTAATGACAGCAGAATCCTACAATTAGCATATCTGTATGAATAGTATTTCTGTGTCATTTCAGGGAAAGTTCATCCGGATCCACTTTGGGCCGACAGCTAAGCTGGCTGGCGCCGACATTGAGAGCTGTGAGTGGATTTCATTGTCTTGTCTTTTTGGTCAAATACCAAGACTTGTTTTTTCTATGTTTAACGAAATTAAGATGTCCTCATGTGGAAGCTGTTTCAGAAATATAATTACCATCCTTAATACTATTTGTCTTGTTGTGTCTGTGGTGTTTTTTTCCGTGTGTGCTTCAGATCTGCTGGAGAAATCAAGAGTGATTTCACAGCAGGCTGCTGAGAGAGGTTACCACATCTTCTACCAACTCCTGTCTGGAAGGAAGCCAGAACTCTTAGGTAAGAAAAGTATAAGCCACAGTACTTAACACTACACTTATTACAAACTAGAGATATTTGCACTGCTGGAGACACTTTAATATTTTATTTGTAAACACTAAGTGTTGAAAGATGAACATTTTGCCCTAAGCTTTCTTCATAATGCAATAGTTTCAAACATCTGCATGTGCAAAGAAATAAAATTGGTAAAGTGCTATTTAAAATACAAAGTGATTTACAGCCAGGTATACCTGTAACTCAGGGGTAATGTTAAAATATTGTGGAGTAACTCAACTAATTAAAAACATTAGAATTTAAAAGCAATCTAGGCCTAAGCTACTATGTCAGCTGTTAACATGTGAACACCACTTGTTGCAGGTGAATGTGTGAAAAGTAGCAATAGTATTGGATAAATAATATTGGATAAATGATTGAACTGGATAAAAGTAATTAATAAATTGTTGGTTAAAAGTACTGAATAAATGGCTGAAATTACATTAAATAATGGTGTAACTGTTGAAGTAGTTATCTGAAAGTAATGAGCAATGTAAGACAGTTGAAATAGTTTTAAGTAATAGATAAACAGTTAGCTAAAAGCAATGAGCAAACCGTTGACGCAGTTAGCTAAAAGTGAAAGATAAACAGTTGGGATAGTTAGCTAAAAGTAAGGGGCTAACAGTCGGAATAGCTAGCTAAAGGTGAAAGATAAACAGTTGGAATAGTTAGCTAAAAGTAAGGCTATCAGTTGAAATAGTTAGCTTAAAGTGAAAGATAAACGGTTGGAAGAGTTAGCTAAAAGTAAGGGGCGTTGGAATAGTTAGCTAAAAGTAAGGGGCTAACAGTTGTAATAGTTAGCTTAAAGTGAAAGATAAACGGTTGGAAGAGTTAGCTAAAAGTAAAGGGCGTTGGAATAGTTAGCTAAAAGTAAGGGGCTAACAGTTGTAATTGCTAGCTAAAAGTAAGGGGCTAACTTTTAAAATAGTTAGCTAAAAGTAAGGGGCTAACAGTTGAAATAGTTAGCTAAAAGTGAAAGATAAACAGTTGGAATAGTTAGCTAAAAGTAAGGCTATCAGTTGAAATAGTTAGCTTAAAGTGAAAGATAAACAGTTGGAATAGTTACCTAAAAGTAAGGGGCTAACAGTTGGAATTGCTAGCTAAAAGTAAGGGGCTAACAGTTGGAATTGCTAGCTAAAAGTAAGTGGCTAACAGTTGGAATTGCTAGCTAAAAGTAAGTGGCTAACAGTTGGAATTGCTAGCTAAAAGTAAGTGGCTAACAGTTGGAATAGCGAGCTAAAAGTAAGGGGCTAACAGTTTAAATAGTTGACAATGAGTAATGGGTAAAACAATTTAATAGCTAAAAATACGGGATAAATGGTTGAAATAATTAGCCAGAAGTAATTGATAAACAGGAAATTGCTAGCTAAAAGTAATGAGTTAACAGATAAAATAGTAAAAAACTGCTGAAATAGTAAGCTACAATTATAAACAGTTAACAGTTAAAATAGGCCTAGTTAGCTTTATGTAATGAGTAAACAGTTCAAATTTGTTATTTAACTATGGATAATGGGTTAACAGTTGAAATAGTTAACGTTAGCAGTAGCAGATGAATGGTTAAAACAATTTGAGCTAAAAAAAATATGTAAAGAAAATGTTGCATTAACTTGTTAGCTACAAGTAGTGGATACTAGTTGAAATACCAAAATAGTAAAAACATGGAGCTTATGCCACTAGTAGTATGAAACATAGTAGTAACTAATAATAGTAATTGTAATTATAATAATAATAATAATAATGATAATGAACTTTATTTGTATAACACCTTTCATACAAGAAATGTAGCACAAAGTGCTTTACACTAAGGACATTATAAGCACTGAATGCTTCACATGAAAAAATACAGAATGGACAGAATGGATTCAACAATTTTCATTTAAAAGTGGCAGTGATTTGAGATCCTATCAACCGAAATCTCATATAGTATTTCTTCTTTTGAGTTTAATAGCATTCAGTTTAAAATAAATTAAAATTAAGATGTTTGGAACATGATTAGTGGTGCTGATGAAGGGGTGCTTGGGGACATCTGGCAGGGCTGGGGCAGTATATCAGTCAAAAAAGGTTGGGAACAACTGGTTGAAATGATACTTTATCTGGTATTAAACATCCGGACTTGCTCTCGGGGTAACAAATGACTATTGTCTCATATTATGTCTTCCAGAGGCTCTGCTGCTGAAACCAGACCCCAAACAGTATGTGTGGGTGTGTCAGGGAGTCACTGTGGTGGATAACGTGGATGATGGGGAGGAACTGCTGCTCACTGATGTGAGTTCATAGTTTTTCTGTGGGAGCTGAGTTATTAATGTTGTGCTTTGATTTAAAATCAGTGATAAAGACTGAGATGCAGTACTGTACATCTGTGCATGACCAATGAGAAGTTATATAAATGAGCCTGTTGATGGTGCTATTGCTTCTCTTTGTGTAACTATCGTGCAGCACTGATCGTCATTCTTCTGTCCTTTCTCTCTCTGTATGCTTGTGTGTCTACAGGAAGCCTTTGATGTCCTGGGCTTCACTTCTGAGGAGAAGATGAGTGTGTACAAGTTGACTGGAGGCATAATGCACTTCGGTAACATGAAGTTCAAACAGAAAGCCAGAGAGGAACAGGCTGATGTGGATTCCACTGAGGGTATATAATGTCCACCTCGCTCTCTTTCTATCTGTTTTTCCTTTCATCAGCCCCTACCTCATTTGTGTATATGGCGGTGACACATTTTTTCAGCATGTGTTACGAGACATTGTTGAAATTATATCCTGAATTCCTTGTCTGCTCTTTTCTTCCCTTCCTAAAGTGGCTGACAAAGTCGCCCACCTCATGGCCATCAACTCTGGGGAGCTGCAGAAGGGCATTACACGCCCCAGGGTCAAGGTTGGCAACGAGTTTGTGACCAAAGGTATTGTAAAGACATTATTTAGAGGATTCAAATGATTTTCTTGTAAACAGAGACGATTAAATGAGAGAAGACAATGCACCCGTTACAATATTTTAACTTGAAATGTCAGGTCAGAACCAGGACCAGTGTGTGTACTCCATCGGTGCTCTGGCAAAGGCCATCTATGACCGCATGTTTAAGTGGATGGTACACCGCATCAATAAGACCTTGGACACCAAGATGCAGCGACAGTACTTCATAGGAGTGCTGGACATTGCTGGGTTTGAGATCTTTGAGGTGAGATTTGAATCAATGAATTGGATATGATCATGTCTCCAACATTTGTCAGACAGTCTCTTCTCATACTCTCATTTCTGCGATGTAACTCTGTCTTTCATCTCCAGTTCAACAGCTTTGAGCAGCTGTGCATCAACTTCACTAATGAGAAGCTGCAGCAGTTCTTCAACCACCACATGTTTGTGCTGGAGCAGGAAGAGTACAAGAAGGAGGGCATCGACTGGGTCTTCATCGATTTCGGCTTGGACCTCCAGGCCTGCATCGACCTGCTGGAGAAGGTAAGACACAGTCAGCATAAAGTGCACAAACAAGAACATATAAAAAAGTATATATTGAGTACACCATTTTTTTTCTATTTCTGCCTCCCCCTCTAGCATATGGGGATCTTCTCCATCCTGGAGGAGCAGTGTGTGTTTCCAAAGGCAACAGACGCAACCTTCAAAGCATCTCTGTATGAAAACCACCTGGGCAAGTCCCCCAACTTCCTCAAGCCGAAAGGGGGGAAGAAAGGACCCGAGGTCCACTTTGAACTGGTGCACTATGCTGGCACTGTGAGTATTGGATTGTTGTGGCGATGTTAGTGGCTAGACAAATGCTTCCGTGGGGATTGGAGTAACAAACACATACATGAGCAATTGATATGCAAGTGGTCATTTGGAGGATGAAGTTTTGCTTTAAGTACAATGCCCCAGTGCATACACAGCCACTTATATCTTAGACTGTAAAGTAGGATGTGTAACTGTGTGTACATAGGTCTGTTAATGCTGTTTTTGCCTCTCACAGGTGGGCTACAACATCGCCGGCTGGCTGGAGAAGAACAAAGACCCTCTGAATGAGACGGTGGTGGGACTCTTCCAGAAGTCCTCATTACCTCTGCTGGCTCAGCTCTTCAGAGAGGAGGAGGCCGCTTCAGGATCCAAGAAACAGAAGAAAGGCTCGTCCTTTCAAACCGTCTCTAACTTCTACAGGGTGACTCAGCCAGACACACAGGGGGACGCCTACACATGTTGTGTATATAAGAATACTGCAACTCAGCTCTGCAACAACATGCTCACGATCTCATAGGTGTCCATTGATTATTTGTGCACGACAGGAACAACTGAACAAGCTGATGAGCACCCTGCGAAGCACTGCTCCCCACTTTGTCCGCTGCATTGTGCCCAATGAGTACAAGAAACCAGGTCAGTGGGTGAAGAGTGTGTGTTGACGTCAGAATCTTGAAACCATAGTGTGTCTCACTATAACATGGTTCTCTCCTCTGTGTTGTAAAGGTGTGACAGATAACTTTCTGATCCTGCACCAGTTAGCCTGTAACGGCGTGCTGGAGGGCATCCGCATCTGCAGGAAAGGATTCCCCAACAGACAACAGTACCCAGAGTTCAAACAAAGGTCTGACTCCCATTTTTGTCTATATTTATCTCTTTTATTCCGGGATTTTCCTCCATGTTAATTTAATTACTGTCGATGGGAGCAATCCATTTAGCCCCCAGGTGAACTACTGGCACATAAGATGTAAACCCACTGTTACCCTGCTCCTCAGGAATCCCCTTTTTTTGTATTTTTGTGGCATAGGGGATGTGGTGGTAGGGTTGTGTGGGTGGTAAAGTGGTCACAGATTTGTGAATGTTTGAATGAATGAAGTTTTCATTGAAGACTACAACAGTTGACAGTGGGCGAGAGGCGGGGTTCACCCTGGACAGGTCGCCAGACTATCACAGGGCTGACACATAGAGACAGACAACCATTCACACTCACATTCAGGAAGCTGGAGTACCTGGAAAAAACCCACGCTGACACGGGGAGAACATGCAAACTCCGTACAGAAGGGCTTCCCCACCCTGGGTTTGAACCAGGAGCTCTTTTGCTTTTTGGAACCCTATTTACATGTTCATTATTATTATTGTAGAAAAATTGAGAATTTAAAGAGCATGGTGTTAAAATGGATAAAAATCTACATTATAAAAATATTTAACTACTGTCACATTTCGCCTTTCCAAATGTCTTTTAGGTACTATATCCTCAACCCCAACGTCATCCCTAAGGGATTTGTTGACAACAAAAAGGCGTCTGAGCTCATCCTCAGTTCAATTGGCCTGGATAATATGGAGTACCGCATCGGCCACACCAAGGTACACCACCGTTATATAATCAGCCATAAAATACATTTAGATTATATCTCTTATTGAACAAATACAAATCAATCAATATTAAAGACTTGAAAATTGAATCACTTTTTATTTACTGGCTGTTTTGTTTTTTATTGGGTGAAATCTACTTTGAGCTGTGTGTGTTTACAGGTATTCCTCTTGTTCTTTCGTCTATCAAATGTCTGTGTTTCCCTCTCCAGGTGTTTTTCCGCGCAGGCGTCCTGGCAAAGCTGGAGGACATGCGTGACGAGAGGCTGGCGAAGATCATGACCACGCTGCAGGCTCAACTCAGAGGAACTCTGATGAGGATCGAGTTTAAGAAGATGGTGGACAGACGGTCAGTGTGTTTTCCTTTCAGACAGCTGCGGCTCAGAGATGGAGCATATTTTGGTCAATTATGTGTCCATATTTACTAAAAGTGTTTCTGCATTCACGTGTGTGTGTGTGTGTGTGATACAGAATTGCACTGATGGCCATCCAACGCAACGTGAGGAAGTTCCTTCAGTTACGCTTCTGGGGCTGGTGGAAACTCTACACTAAGGTTACTAGAATCTTCTCTTGACAAATGAGAAATGATCATCATTATCGTCCTCATCATCATATTTGCTGCCTCGCTCCCTCAGGTGAAGCCCCTGCTGATGGTCGCCCGTCAGGAGGAGATGTTCAAGGAGAAGGAAGAGGAGCTGAGGGTGGCAGTGGAGAGGGTGAAGGAGCTGGAGGGTAAGATCAAAGATCAGGAGGAGAAGATGGTCACTCTGTCACAGGAGAAGAACGACCTCGCCCTGGCGCTGGCTGCAGTAAGTGATGATCAACTGATGTTTGTGTGTAATCTTATTACATTCATATGATATTCACACATTACTGAGACCTTGTAAAGTTCTTGTTGGCTTTTGGCAAATCTTTATATGCAGGAAAACACAAGGTTAAAATACTCCTCCTGGCCTCGAGGCAGTCAAATCAAAGAACGAGTGAATCACTGATGTAAAATCCTCTCCTTCTCTTGTTCGTTTGATATTCTTTGGTGTAAAGTATCACAGAAATCTCTAGCCCCAGTCTGTACCTCTTGTGTATTACTATTACATTCAAGTCACGGCGCTGAGAATCAGCTCCTCTGAAAAGTAAATACAATGTCTGAAAAACCCAGAGGGTCATTCAGCAACACTTACTGCTGTTCTGAAGGTCTTTCCAGAATCCTTAAAGACTCCTCGAACCATGTAGATGAAAAAATATTCTACTAAAAATATCTGCAGCACAGTAAAATGATTTAAACTAATTTCTCAAGTTGTGCCACTGTTACCAATCCAAACAAATGGTAGCAGGATATTACATATGTCTGTGCTCAATTTGCATGACATAAAACACAATTTAAAGTTGCACAAAACACCTTAAATTTTCTCCCTAAGTATGACAGTTATGGCTTAATTTCTCCTCAGCTGAGGGACTTACACAGTTGCATAGAATCCCTTAAAAGGTTTCCTTAGTTAAAGAAAAAAGTTAACTCATTTACTGCATTGAAAGAGATTTTACAGCTGTAAAAGTTTCCATGGAGTTTGCTTGGACTCACACTTGTGATGCCTGTTATCGTCTCACAAAGTTGGCTTATAGTTAGATAGTGAAAAAATGGCAGAAGAACAGAAGACAAGAAAACCATATTGGTCAACTTTTCTCAAGCCAGAGTTAGTGATGTGTCTTTCCTCTGTCCCTGCACCTGTATAGTTATAAACACACACAGAAACACTACATACTCATCTCCTTGTCTTTCCACAGGAGCAGGACACGCTGGGTGATGCTGAGGAGCGCTGCACCCAGCTGATGCACCAAAAGGTCCAGCTGGAGGAGTCAGTGCAGGTAACATGTTATATGTGAATATCATAAGTGTATTCGCTTCTTTAATTTTTAACACTAGAATTCCTCCTGGGCATGTATGACGTTGTGTTATTATTGGCAACAAACAAGAATCATCTGTGAAACTGGAGAGTCATATGTCTAGTGAACAGCTGAAAAACTGTCCTGAGTCTAAAATAACAATGGATTTAGGATCTGCGTGAGCGCCTGGAGGAGGAAGAAGGGAACACCGCCTCCCTCCATGGCCAGAGGAGACAGCTGGAGGGGGAGCTGAATGAACTGAAGAGAGATCTGGAGTCACTGGAGTCCACACTGGCCAGGACCGAGAAGGAGAAACAGGTAGAGGAAAGGAGGCTGTGGAGAGAGAGCTGTTGCTTATTTCACTAAATATTATCTGTATCAGTGGACACAAGAAGTTGAATTATGCTCCATGGCATGTTTAGGGTCTGGACTACAAGGTGCGAACTATGACAGGTGACCTGAGCCAGAGAGACGACCAAATCAGCAAACTGCAGAAGGAAAGGAGAGCTCTGGAGGAACTGCAACAGGTAGACAAGCACACGCATTTTATCTACTAATTGAAATAGTTTCATACTTGACTAAATTGTTATAATGTTATCAGAAAACTCTGGAGGATCTCCAAACAGAGGAAGACAAAGTCAACCATCTGACCAAGACCAACAGCAAGCTCAACTCCCAAGTGAATGAGGTACGTGACCTCAAAAATGGTTTGTCTTTTTGACTTATTGAGACTGTGTGCGGCAGGAATAGCAGCAGACCTGCAGCTGAATATACTCAGAATTAGTGCCTAAATCATGTTTGGATTTGTGTGTGTGTATGTGTGTGTGTGTGTGTGTGTGTGTGTGTGTGTGTGTAGCTGGAGGACAGCTGGGAGCAGGAGAAGAGGATCAGGGCGGAGGTGGAGAAAGCGAGGAGGAAGGCAGAGGGAGACCTGAAGATGACGATTGAGAACCTGAACGAGATGGAGAACACTAAGATCGACCTCGAAGAAGTCATTAAGAAGTGAGAGACAACAGCCTGCACACACACGCTGAAGCTTCTTGAAGTATCTTGACGTCCTGATGCATTGCTGCTGTGTGTGTGTGTGTGTGTGTGTGTGTGTGTGTGTGTGCGTACACCCAGGAGAGACTTTGAGATCAACAACATGAACTCAAAGCTGGAGGACGAACAGTCTCTCAGCACCATGCTCACCCGCAAGCTTAAAGAGCACCAGGTTTGTGTTTAGAGGTGCAGAAGTCTGCAGGCTTTTACTCCATACATGCTGGTTTCAATTGTATTGATTACATGTCTGTTAATTTAGAATTTTACTGTGTTAAACTCCCAGTGTCGTGAATTTAGTATTTGCAAATCCTATGAGCAGCTTGACATCATGGGTGTTTTGCAGTGGTAAATGTGATGCGCTGAATGTTGCATGAAGTCAGTGGAGGGAGAAATGATTATGTGTGGAGGATAGGTGTGATAGTAGGTAAGAAAAAGAGAGAAGCAGTGTGAATATAGGGTTAGGAGGTGGAGGAGAAGGTGAAATGAGGAACTGAAGAAGTAAAGGGGGTTGATAAATGTTCTGGTTTTCAGAGCCGCATCGAGGAGCTGGAGGAGGAGCTGGAGTCTGAACGAGCCATGAGAGCCAAGGTACAGATTAAACCTCATATATAACTGCAGAATTAAAATTACATATCCATATGATGACAAGTATAAATAGGCAGGCAGGTGGGATATAACTTAGAGAGATTAAAGTCGTCTGTTTTCTGAAAGGTGGAGAAGCAGAGGGCAGAGCTATCCCGAGATCTGGAGGACCTCAGTGATAGGCTGGAGGAGGTGGGAGGGGCCACCGTCGCCCAGGTGAGTGTCACTGACAGCTGCCAGTCAATCAAGAGGGAGTAAAATTGGTAAAAATGTTTTACCTATGTCTTTTTAAACCCTTTAGATCGAGCAGAACAGGAAGCGGGAGACGGAGCTGCTGAAGCTGAGGCGGGAGCTGGAGGAATCAGCGCTCCAGTCAGAGGCCACGGCAGCAGCACTGAGGAAGAAGCACTCAGATGCGATGGCAGAGATGGGCGAGCACCTAGAGAACCTGACCAGGCTGAAAGTTAAACTGGAGAAGGACAAACAGAGCATGAAGGCGGAGATTGAAGATCTCAACGTCACAATGGAGGCCATTCAGAAAGCGAAGGTACAGCATCGTTTGGAAAACCGTGTGTATTAATCATATATGAATATAAACTCATCTGTGTGTATTTGGGTGTTCATATGCGTAGATGAACTCTGAGGCCCACGCCCATAAACTGGAGGACAACCTGGCAGAGGCCAACGCTCGCCTGGCTGAGATGGAACACACTCAGACTGAGCTCAACACCGCCAAAATCCATCTGACTGGTAAGAACACACTCACATGCACCGCCACAAACACTATTACTCGAGTTTTCTTTATACACTTTATTCCTTTTATGTGTGCATGTAGCGGAGAACAACGATATAAGCAGAGAGTTGGTGGACGTGCAGGGTAAGCTGACGCAGGTGACTAGGCTGAAGGCCTCCCTCACCACGCAGATCGACGAGCTCAAGCGACAGGTGGACGAGGAGAGCAAGGTACAAGCATGGCTGGCGCTGGGATTATCTCTCCTGGTACTAAAGGGGAGCTTGACCAATACGTTGGGGTGCAAAGATAGGTTGATTTTGCAAGACTTAAGAGATATATACACTCATCATCCACTTTATTAAGTACACCTGTTCAAGTGCTTGTTAATGCAAATAGCTAATCAGCCAATACATGGCAGCAACTCAATGCATTTAGTCATGTAGACATGGTGAAGAGGTGAGCTGCTGAAGTTCAAACTGAGCATCAGAATGAGGAAGAACGGTGATTTAAGTGATCAGTCAGATCACCAGATCTCAGTCCCAACCTTTGGGATGTGCTGGAACGGGAGATTCTCATCATGGATGTGCAGCCGACCAATCTGCAGCAACTGTGTGATGTCATCATGTCAATATGGACCAAAATCTCTGAGGAATGTTTCCAGCACCTTGTTGAATATATGCCATCATGAATTAAGGCAGTTCTGAAGGCAGAAGGGGTCCAACTCAGTACTAGCAAGATGTACCTAATAAAGTGGCTGGAGAGTGTCTACTTTGTAAGAATATTCTTCTTTTCTCAATAAAAGTAGTTTTCTTTTTCTTGCCTTTAAAACACCTCCAGTAAACACTACACTGCTAAAGGCTCTCTCCACCTCTGCAGGGCCGTAACACAGCAGTGGTGGGCCTGGCCAACGCCCGTCACGACCTCTCCCTGATGAAGGAGCAGCTGGAGGAGGAGTCAGAAGCCCGCGGGGAGCTACAACGCCTTGTGTCCAAGCTCAATGCGGACGTCACCTCCTGGAGGAGCAAGTATGAGACAGATGCCATCCACCGCACCGAGGAGCTGGAGGAGACGAAGTAGGTCTAATAGAGCTGAAAAATACAGCAACTACATCTGTAAATAAAATACAAAGTTTTAAATATCACCCTTGTGTATAAATAGTGGTTGTAACAACACAACCGAACCAGTCTTGATACTTTTTAATGTCATCCCACGGTTGCTTCTCCCTCTCTCTTCCTCCACCCACTCTCCGCCAGGCGCAAACTTGCAGCGCGTCTCCAGGAGGCTGAGGAGGCAGCGGAGGCGGCCCAAGCCAGAGCTGCCAGCTTGGATAAGGTCAAGCAGAGGCTGCAGGGAGAGGTGGAGGACCTCACCATAGACCTGGAGAGGGTATGCACACACACACAAATGCACTTACTGAAACTTTGATTTGTCTTTGAATCTGCAGATATAATCTAAGATCACAAAAAGGAACATTTATTTCCTTTCTGTCTGTGTGACTAGTCCAACGCGGCGGCAGCAGCTCTGGATAAGAAGCAGCGAGTTTTCGACAAGCTTGCGGCCGAGTGGACCCAGAAGAACGAGGAGCTGCAACTGGAACTGGACAACAGCCAGAAAGAGAGCCGCTCATACATGACGGAGCTTTACAAGCTGAAGACTGCCTACGAGGAGAGCCAGGATCAGATAGAGGCCGTCCGCAAGGAGAACAAAACCCTCACAGGTACCTCCCTACAGCTCCAGATAACATGTACAATAGATTATAATGAGGAAAGTTGGTAGTCTTGCCCTGATCC
Organism: Epinephelus lanceolatus; assembly: GCF_041903045.1. Classification (NCBI taxonomy): domain Eukaryota; kingdom Metazoa; phylum Chordata; class Actinopteri; order Perciformes; family Serranidae; genus Epinephelus; species Epinephelus lanceolatus. The sequence continues at coordinate 36,714,323 of NC_135751.1, forward strand.
CCAGCATGCACTCATGTTTTCCTGCTTTACAATGTGCCCTCTCTCCCCACAGAGGAGATCAGGGAGTTGGTCGAGCAGCTTGGCGAAGGAGGCCGCAGTGTCCACGAGCTGCAAAAGGCAAAGAAGAAACTGGAAGTGGAGAAGGAGGAGCTGCAGCTGGCTCTGGAGGAGGCCGAAACTTCACTAGAGGTACAGAGGGCTTCTTTTGGCCAAGACAGAACTTGGCATGTGTGAGCTCTGACTGCAGAACAGTTTGAGAGATGATGTAGACGAAGTTTGGAAAAGTAACAGGAGCAAAACAAGAAACTTTTTGCTTCTGTCCATCATGTAGTTGTCTATTTTACAGTTGTCAAAATGTGTGTGTGTGTCGAGGTGGAGGAAGGTAAGCTGGTCCGTGTGCAGCTGGAACTCGCTCAGGTCAAGGCTGACATTGACCGCAGAATCCATGAGAAGGAGGAGGAGTTTGAAGTCACCAGGTTAGCAAATAGATTCTTTAAGAGCGAGCATAAGTGGATTTAGCAAACGGCAAAATTATAGTACACTTAAAAAATGTCCTATCATCTGCTAGAAAATAAAATCCTAATTAAAAGACATGGTGGTTGTCCTCTGCACATGGCAAATCACATCCATGGTGCTCAAACAATCTGTATTTTCATGTCCTTTTTTGATAGTAAATCTCACAACAAAAGGGTGAAAGAAAATAAACATCCAGTGAAAAGACCCTATGATTTTCATTCAGACTCTTAATTAAACCATTGGTTTATTATATAACTATAGAAGATTCCCGGGTGAATTCACAAAAGGATTACATGGATTTTGGAGGCGTGCATGAATAAGACAAAAAAATAGAGCACCTGCAGAGGGTCAAATGCATCTCTAACTGCACTGCCAAGCAGAAAGTGTCTTGGTGCTTCTGTGCTATTTGAGCGTATTTAAATAAAGTTTTGTGTAAAATTGTCCCCTTTCTATGTCTATGTCTATCTATCTTTTTATAAACGACTACTTCTTAACTACGACCTGTCACTTGTGCCGACTAGAAAGAACCATGCGCGTGCAGTGGAGTCTCTGCAGGCCAGCCTGGAGGCAGAGGCCAAAGGTCGTGCCGAGGCTTTGAGGATGAAGAAGAAGATGGAGGGCGACTTGAACGAGATGGAGATCCAGCTGGAGCACGCCAACCGGAACAACGCAGAGCTGGTCAAAACCCTCAAGAAGCTGCAGCAGCAGATCAAAGTAGGAGTTTTATTTGTAGGAAACCGCTTAGGAAAAACAGTTTGAAAATATGACAGCGTTAATCCTTGTGTGTGTCTCATCCAGGATCTGCAGGTGCAGATGGACGAGGACGCCCGTCAGCACGACGAGCTGAGGGAGAAGTACAGCCTGCAGGAGCGGCGTCTGTGCCTGATGCAGGGAGAGATGGAGGAGCTGAGAGGAGGCCTGGAGGCGTCTGAGAGGGCCCGTAAACAGATCGAGCAGGAGCTGGTGGAAATCACGGAGAGGTTCAGTGAGGTCAACATGCAGGTAGGCACTTCCATACTGACGGAAGGAAACAAACACATGTATTCTTAATTACTGCTCTGACATCTTGCTCATTATCATATAATTTTAATAAAAATGTTTAATTTCTCTGGCTCTAGAACCAAAGTCTGACTATCCTGAAGAGAAAACTGGAGGCCGATCTCGCCCGACTGTCCAGCGAGAACGAAGAGCTGATCTCAGAGTTTCGCTCTGCTGATGAGAGAGCCAAAAAGGCTGTGACTGATGTAAGCTGCAGGACTACACGAAAGTTTCAGTCTTAGAAGCATTATGTCTTAATGAAGGTCAGTTCAAAATGATTTACGTATTCATGCACGTGTCTCCCTCCAGGCGACGCGACTGTGTGAGGAGCTTCGGCAGGAGCAGGACCGCAGCTCCCACCTGGAGAAGATCAAGAAGAACCAGGAGCAGAACATCCGAGACCTCACGCTGAGGCTGGAGGAGGCTGAGCAGCAGGCTCTGAAGGCCGGGAAACGGGCCATCCAGAAACTGGAAACCAGGGTGAGGAGCTGTGTTGACAGCAGGCAAAGAGTGACAAAATGGTGACAGATCAGACCACACCTCGCCGAGGCCTCTTATCCACATATTGTGTCGATTCCTCCCTCAGATCAAGGAGCTGGAGAATGACCTGGACCAGGAACAGAAGCGCCACATGGAGACAGTGAAAAACCTCCGTAAGGGAGAGCGTCGACTCAAAGAGCTGATCTTCCAGACGGAGGAGGACCACAAGACCAATCAGCGCATGCAGGAGCTGGTGGAGAAACTCCAGAACAAGCTCAAGTCCTACAAGCGGCAGATAGAGGACGCTGTGAGTAGGAACAGAGACACTGGATTTAAAGTCTTAGTTTTATCTTTTATCTTAACTCCTTTAAATTGTGCCACTTTTAATTACACTCCTTGAATCCCATTAGAGCCTTGAATATTAAACTCATGTCAATCAAAAAGAGGCACTTTCGTCTAATTCCTCAAAAGCAGACATGTTGGTGAGCGTATTGAAGACACTGTGCGGACATCTTGTAACAAAGTGTTTCCTGTGTTGCTGTAGGAGGAGCAGGCCAACAGCAGCCTGTCTAAATACAGGAAGACCATCCATGAACTGGATGACGCCGAGGAGCGCGCAGAGGTGGCAGAGATGACCCTGAATAAGATGAGGATGAGGAACCGAGCCTCCACCACTAAGGGCTTCACCTCGGTGGAGATCGTCCAGGTCACCAAGCCTAGCAGCGGGGGACAGGAGGGGTAGAAGGGAAAAGAGACACACACACACCGCTAGCAGGTAATGAAGATCACTTATGTGAGTGTATCATCTCTGATACACACAGTATCATTCAGCATGTGTTGTCTTTGTGCTCCCACAGAGTGACACACACCCATCCAGCCCTCCAGAGGACGCTTCACTGAGGAAGTACGAGCTCAGGCTCCCCGAGGAAAGTCTTAAAACGGCCCAGAGCTTCTTAGAAAGTCTTAAATAATTAAAACAGTCTTTAACATCACCAATAGTCTTAATCAATGTAGTGTTAGGATTGTTCACTTAACCTGTAGTCGGTTTTAGCTCGCACGCTATGTTTTACTGCCTTGACTGTACTGTGTGTGTCCGCAGGCTTTGAATGTTCACCTGAACGTGTTTCACTGTCAGGTACAGAGCGCTGGTTGTGTCCGACCTTTGCTCTCATGGTTCTGTAAAGTGCCATATTGTTTATTAGTATATGTGTCTGTACCTTGCATGATCTCAGTCAGTGTCTGTCCTCTGGGGAGGGAGGGGTAGGTGAAGCTGTGCTCTCACGTCAACGATAGAGAGCCCACCTGCGTGTGTCGCTCTGCATGTGTGTTAAAAGTGTGTGTGTAGTTACTGGCTGCAAAGTCTTAATAAACTACAAGCAAATGAGCAGAAAGTGTGTGGCGTATTCATCAGGCACACATCCTGCAACAATACAGGAAGTGTTTTTGACTCTTCGGTCTTCACCTGTGTACAGATGTGAAGTCACAGTGTTCATGTGTTGTTAAAGGATCAGTGTTTAGGATTTAGTGGCATCTAGTGGTGAGGTTGCAGACTGGAGCAAAACTGAACACTCCTCCGCTCACCTCTCCCTTTTCAAGCATGTAGTAGAAACTACGGTAGCCTTCAGGTAACACAAGCATGCATGCATGAATACATGAATTACTACATCACAAAGTAGTAATTTTAGTGTTTGTTTCACTTTCAAACAAGTAAAAAATTAAGTCTATATTTGTTCCATTATATGTTATTTTGAAGAAGTTACTTAACTGTTCATGCTTTAGTGGTATAAAAAGTGATTTAATGTTACTCAATATAACATAATATGCATTTAAGCATTTTCTAAGAGCCAGTGGCATGAATACACATGACAAAAAACCTTTTTTTCATGCTTGTATTGAATTCCATTGAATCACTTTTTATACCATTGATGCATAGTGTCCACTGCAGTGAACAGATACATACCCTTAGGTGAAAATGTCTGCTGGAGTGGACAGAAAAGCAGCGCTGAGACAGTATTGGACTTAAATGTAGCTCTGTGTCGCTCTAGATGTGTAAATAGGCAGCTGTGGAGTCATAGGGGTGCCATAAAAAAAGAATAATTCTGTAAAAGATTAAGAAAATAACATAAAAATTAAAAAATAAAATATAAATGGAAAAAATATATAAATATAAATGAAAAAATAAAAATGTAAAAATAAGGAGAAATAAATAAAAGGAGAATTATAAAAAATAAATTAAAAAAAAATCTTTTTTTTATTTGTTTGCCATTTCATTTGATGGTTTACTATATATGCTGCCTAGACTGACTATTTTATTTATTTTTATGTAATGAAATAATATATTTAATATTTGTTATATTTTTATTTAATTTCTTTTATAATTGAAAACAAAAAATAAAATGATAATTTTAAAATTTTAAAAATTGCTTAAAAATGTAGGAATAGTAAGAGCAAAGGGATACATATGTAAGTATAAAGAAATGTGGAAATATAAAGAGAAATATTTGTGGAAAAATTAAGTAAAAAAAAAATTATAAGTATAAATCAGAGTAGGCAGCATTAATTATTTTCACATTTTTTCTGTAAATATTTATATTTTACAGCATCTAAATTTGTTTTTGTTTTTTCAATTATTTTGATCTCTTTATATTTCCACACTTACTTTATTCTTTTACAGATTTATTCTCCACAGTTTACTAACAACAACTTTAATGGTTAATATGTTAGTGTTGTGTTCACAGCTTGTTACGCTGCCCTCAGGTGGCTAAAATTAATTAATGCAGGTTAAAAAGTGTTCACCTATTCCATGAAATTACTGCAAAATAAAATCAGATGAAGCAAAAGTATGTTTTGTAGTTAAAGTAGCTGTGATGCCGACTAATACAACTTTGACTGTTCTCTCTTAATGAGTGTAAATTAGCACGTCACCATCACAAGGACAAAAGGCACCTATCTCATACATCAACATGGAATTTATTTTCATTTTAGTTTCAGATGAACGTTTCACATTTTATACAAAATCATTAGAAAATGCTCGACAATCCCGTGGCTAATCCTCGTTTAGCGGCCTCACACACACCAAAGGATTAATGTGGGATTCATGCAGCATCCTGGACCAGTCAATGAGGCTGAGCTCCAGATCAATCAAATTATAATCCACAGTTCACTCGACTGTCCCAGAGTGTCAAATCTTCAAGCCACGGTCATAACCTGACAATATGATATCTAGTAATGTACAGAGTAGAGATACAGTAGGGTGAGGAGCTCCTGCCTTTCTCAACTGATCTGCTGACTGACTTCAAACTGATCCTCAGCGCCCACGTCTTCAATGTATGGACAAAGTACCACATCAACAACACCATGCATGTTTTCTTACGCATGACACATCGTTGGTTATGATTGGTTATGTAGATTTAAAAAAAGATCATTAATATCAGTTTAAAACCAACCAATGACTGCAGGCCTGAGGAGGGGGGAGAGGGCGGGAGGGTCCACTGAGCCTCTGTGTGGATGAGGTAAAAGTGAGGGGGGGGGGGGCAAGTGGAGGCTAATCACTCAGTGTTTTTGCTAATGTACATGCCCAGCACACACACACACACTCACACACACACACACAAGGCCTCACGACAAGCGCACAAACACACACTCCTCATCGCAAACACCTCTGCCTCATGCCAAAGGCTTCTAAATCATTCTTTGGAGGGTCAACTGGAGCCAGATGAGTGCTAACACACTCCCAGCAGGACAGTGTGTGACTATGTGAGTCAGAAAAGACAGTACACACACTCTCGATTAAGATCCGACAACTGAAAATAGATTTTATTGAGCCAATGCAAAGAGATCCTCCCTCTCAGACACAAGAAACCGTGACACTGGGGCAGAGAGGCACTTACACAATCACTTTCAGTTTACACAGTGCTTACTTAAGTGTGTCTTCAGCCCAGACACAGCTACATTTTTTTTTCCTCAAACGTCCAACACACACACACTCACAGATATTCACATCGGAGCATGTTTTTAGCAGTTGGCACATGTACATGCAAAGCGTCAGTTTGGCCTGCGCAGGCAAACTGAGGAAAGAGAGAGGAAGGAGGGAGGGAAGGAAGGAAGGAAGGAGGGAGGGAGGAAGGAAAGGTCGACATGTATGTGAACAGACAAATGCACAGACAGACTGACAGACAGGCCCATGAACACTCTGAGCGTTTAAAAACGCCCCTGTCTTTGATCCTGCCCGTGCCCCCCTTGTGTCACATGTTCATAGCAGCACCAGAGGAGCCCTCTGATTGGTGGGTACAGCCGTCCGTTAGGTCAGTCAGTCAGTTTCTAGGATGAGTGGTGGCTGCTCGTTCTCCTCCTCTAAGCGCAAGTCGTTGAGGTCGTCCTCTAGCCCTGCTCCGCCCACGGCGCCCTGCTCTTCACAGTAACCTGGGAAACAAGAGGTCAAACACTGAAACAAGTTTGTACATGACTTCTGTGACAAACTGTGGCTGGGCGATAAATTTAAATTACAATTAATGCTCAATTAAAATGCAAAGACAGCTGTTTGATAATATACAGCTGCACAACGTGTAAATGAAAATATTTAAAATACACAGCAGGGCTGTACGTTAACTTTTTGCACACAGCACCGGAGCTACAGAGGTTTAAAGTTTTTTTTTTTAAACACATCTGTTGCCTGCATCCAGGCGCTGTCTCCATGTCACACAACAGACTACAACTACCAAGAAGAACAGTGATGTACTATGATCCACCTCACACACAAACTGGCAACAAATGCCGCAATCAAGCAGCTCTGTCTCCCACACATGCAACGCAGCGCTGTACTACGCGTGTGCTGCGGTAACTTCATTCATCTCACAGACTGATCTAGCGTAGCTTGTGCAACACACATACCAATGTCTTACTGTAGACTAATGAACAGACTGATTAAGCACAGCAGCAGCTCTGTGTCTCTCTGAGTGTTGCTGGAGAACTACAGATGCACACTGCCGTGGCTTTTCGGAGGAACAGCGTTATGTAACGTGACCCTACATCGATATAAACTGTGATGTCTAAATCTATATCTGGCTCGTAAATAGTCGCCCAGCCCTGTAACACACCAGTGTTCATTTCATTAACAAAAACTATGACTGAACATATTTGTCAACAATCTGTTTTTCCATGACTTAGAGAAGGACAAGACAGCACCAAGGTCGTTAAACACAGTGAGACCATATCAATAGTTATTACTGACAAAAAGACTTTAAGTTTAAAAAATAAAACTTTACTAAAGTGGATACATATTTGTAAACGTCACAACCCCCCTGCAAAGTAACTCATTTCATATTGAGATTTGATCCATTCAGTCTGATAACATTTAAAAAGTCTAGGAAAGATACAAGATTAAATCATTTTATCCTCAAGTTAGCAGAGCGCTAAACTGGAAGTTAGTTGCTTGGCCGGTGGAAATCTCGTGTCATATTCTGCTCTATGGGCCCAACGATGTGCTGAAGATTTGGGTAATTTTATTCCGAGGAAGTTAAACTTGTTCATTTTCATGTGCCACTGAGCAGCTTTGATCAGAATAAACAGAGCCCCACCTCTGACTCTGTATCAAACTCTCTTTGTACATCTTTAACTTATCGCTGAACTTCTAGTTAAACATGATGACACAAAAACACTCCAACATATTATTAATGTGTCAAAAGGGAAGCACAGAATTCAAAATATAGGAGAAGTAGTCAAAGTCAATAGAGTAAAAGAGTCCTTTACACCAAACTCACAGGGAAATCATAAGAAAAATAGCAGGAAATTAAAGTAAAATGAAGTGTTGGGAACATTTGTGTGACATACCTTTAGTGACAGCAGCACTGTAGGTTTGGGCCACAAGTGGGCGGTCATGTGACCCCTGCTCAAGGATCTCATTGGCTGGCTCAGCACTGCCGTCTAACCTGAGGAGATCCAGTATCAGAAACTCTCAGTAACACTCTCAAACTTCAGGCTGTAAAACGTCAGATTATAGTCTTCAGTGACCTGTGACCATGTATTTACTGTGTGTGTTACCTGTGCTGCTTCATAAGTGTGCACTCCCCTCCCTCTTGTGGATCCAGGTTGTACAGATACAGGTATCCATCAGCCGCCGCCACCAGCAACCTGGGAATCTTCTGAATCCTGATTTAAAACATCAAAAACAAAGATTCACAAACGTCCTTCTCATTTACTCAACACCAATCTTCTCTACCATGGCTCGCACGTTGTTATGCAACAGCTGAAACTATGTTTGACCACACCACTGCCTGGTACGACAACACTGCTCAACTCGACTCGCTCTCTTTTGGCATCGCTATGGCGATAAGATGAGAATCCCGCCTACACTGAGGGGGTACTATCTGCAGCGGAGAACGAAAAGAACCTGGTACCAAAAGAAAGTTGAGTCAAGTCGAGCCAAAACATGCGGTTCATTAAAAATCAACTGCTTTAAAGTGTTGAGAAACTTCTTCTCAGATAAACCACAGGAGATTAATGAGTCATACTTCACAGAAGCAGCAAAACTGGTGGTTAAAACGAGCAGCAGTAACAAGACTGCATCAGTAAACATCATCAGCTGAATTTTAAACATCACAGATGATTGATTTGACTGATGCTGTTTCATAACAATTAATGAAGATGGAATAAAAGGCACACCACCGATTCACATGACCTGTCTGTGCATGTTAATCTGGCCGTGAGTCATGCACATCACTTCTAATTCCACTTTCACTTCACATTTCAAAGGAAGGGCCCAAAAACAAAACAGCCCCACACAAGAACAGTGCTGTATGATGAATATACGCAGAGGTGGGGGACTCAAGTCACATGACCTTGACTCAAGTTAGACTTAAATTGCAAACTGAGGACTTGAGAGTTGCTTGACTAACACTGTTAAAAGACTTGACTTTGACTTGGTATTCATGACTTGAGACTTCACTTACAACTTGAGACAGATGACTCAAAAGGACCTGAATTTTTTTAATTAAATATCTGCATTTTTCTAAATATTGTGAAGTCACATTTTCTTTTTTGAACATGCAAACCTGGCAACCTACTAGGAGGCAGTGGTCAACACATGAGGCAGCTACCATGGACAAGGCTAATAATAAATAATACAATTAATAAGAAAATTTGGGTTTAATGATTATGTTGAGAGAAGACCAGTATGCAGCTCAAAAATCAGTGACACAACTGCCACAACATCCATCCATTTTCAACCACTTATCCAAAGCCAGGTCATGGAGACAGCAGGCTGAGCAAAGCACCCCAGACCTCCCTCTCCCCTGCAACACTTTCCAGCTCCTCCTGGGGGACCCCGAGGCGTTCCCAGGCCAGATGAGATATGTAATCCCTCCAGCGTGTTCTGGGTCTGCCCCGGAGCCTCCTACCAGCGGGACGTGCCCTAAACACCTCTAACAGGAGGCACCCAGGAGGATCCTGATCAGATTTTGAACCACCTCAGCTGACCCCTTTCGACAAGGAGCAGCAGTTCTACTCCGAGCTCCCTCTGGATGTCTGAGCTCCTCACCCTATCTCTAAGGCTGAGCCCAGACACCCCACGGAGGAAACTCATTTCAGCCACTTGTATCTGCGACCTCATTCTTTCGGTCACTACCCAGAGCTCATGACCATAGGTGAGGGTTGGGACGTAGATGGACTAGAAATCGAAAGCTTTGCCTTCCAGCTCAGCTCCCTCTTCACCACGGCACCACTGCAGATGCCGCACCAAACTGCCAATCCATCTCACGCTCCATTCTGCCCTTACTCGTGAACAAGACCCCGAGATACTTGGGGCATTAAGTCACTCCCAACCCAGTGGGGGCAATCCCCCGTTTTCCAGCAGAGAATGACGGCCTCAGCACACACAACATCTAACTCCATAAAACCCACAGAGAACAGTATGTGAATGTGTGTAACTTATTAGCTTCCTGGCTGGTTAAACGTTAGCTAGAAAGCTTATGTTTGACCACATCATCAGAATTTCATATGACTTGTCTTGCTTGAATTATTGCAGTTATTGACTTGACTTGACACGCCTGATTTTCACCACAGTAACTTGGGACCTGAGTGTGTGTGTGTGTGTGTGTGTGTGTGTTATACTCACACAGCTAAGGCGCAGATGTTCTTATGTCCACAGAAGGGCAGGCGAACAGTGGCGAAGGCTCGCCCTTGGGTGAACATTTCCGTAACCTGAGAAGGCAGGTAGGTGGTGGACGCCATCAGAACCTTGCCCAGGTAGCCTCCCCATGTGGTGGGCTCCTCCGCTGGCCTACACACACACAAACACAAACACACACACAGACTGTGAGAATCAAAGACACTCCTCTTCACCATATTTGTCTCAAACACTCACCATATTAGATCCATGGTTGTGATCTGACATAACAGGACAGCAACAGAAAGATACTTACACATACTTCTCCTTCTGCGTCTCTAATTTGAAAATGTGGACCGTCTCTGTGTTGCTGGAGGCCGACAGGTACAGGCCCTCCATACTGAACGCCAGTGAGCAGATGCTCACACACCTGAGATAACAAAGGGACGCAGGTAAACACAAATATAAAGCACATATGAACACACAAGCACAAACACAGGTGCAAAATCATGCTCGTCATCAAAACATCTACCTCTTGACTCCTCTTCGAAACTCAAAGAGCTTCTGTCCCTCTGGGATGGAGAAGACACGGATGACTGTGCCCTGAAAGGAAGTGAAAGATACACAGAGGATGACAACACTTAAAGCGAAGCAACAACAGTGATGTGTATTTGCCCAAGCAGGAAACAAGACCACACATAAATAAGCCGCATAGACTTCGACTGTGTTACCTTCTCTGAGGCTGTGGCCAGTTTGGTTCCACTGGCATCGAAAGCCAGAGCCGCTAATGGGCTGTCGTGGGCTGGAATCATATTAGCTGCTCGCTGGAAGACACATATACAGACACTAGTTAGAGATGCTCTTCTTCAGAGAATAGTGAGTATACACTGTGGCAGATAATTGGAACCACTGGCTGTAAGACCACAAAGGACAGAGTCTCACAGGACAGTTTACATTTCATGTCAGCTTCGGGTCTTTTCTAGAAGTACAAACAATAAACACTACAATTTAATAAGCATAAAGAAATTGCACCTCAGCTACACCAGGAAATACTAGCTGAGGACACAGCATGGTAAAGGGGTTAAAATACTCTTAATATAGAGTACACTTAAACTGATTTTGATTTTTTTAGGTGGTCCTTGAAGTTATTACTATTATCAGCACTTTAACCTCCTTCACTGCTTTGTGCTAACAGCTAAGTGAGTGTTTCCATTAGAAAAACTCAGACAAGGACACAGACGGAGTCCACCTTTAGGGCTCATGTCCATCATAGCAAATGCATCTTTGTAATTCTTTGCAGTGAGAGTGCCACTTATTTACGCTACGCTACAAACGGCAGCAGCATGACGAGGCCCTAAGTGTCTATTCTACACTGAACGCTGTGCATTTAGCGTTTTTATTCTGAGCACCAAGAGCTGAAAAATGCTGCGCTCGTCACTGTCACTTCAGCCGTTCAATCACAGTGGAGAAGGGACAAATACCACGTTAAGACAAACAGTCAAATCTTAACATGTACAAGTGCTGAACAACAACAACTGTAGATTTGGACAGCACTAAGCACTCACAGACTTCCCGGGAACACACCTGCAAAGTCTGCGAGACCACAAGTGTGAGCACTTGCTGTTTTCAGCGAGGAAAAAAATGCTTTGGTGGACACGGTGCCTTAAAGGAAGACACGTTCACTTACCAGGTTGACTGTGTCAAACACTTGCACTTCTCCTATCGTGGCGCTGCCAGGGTAGGCCAGATAACAGTTATCATTGCTGATGGACAGGGCGCACAATCCTGGAGGAACATGAGCACAAATACAAACTCATTAACAAAGGCACAATGATACATCAGATTCCAGCAAAGCCACCTTCATCTGAACTCGACAATAAGAGAAAGTGAAAGAGTGACTCAGGCACATAGTGAGACTACAGTCATCTGAATGTGTAAAATGGTTCTGACAGCATGAGTGGGTTTGTGTTCAGTGGGTGTATTAAACAGACAAACATCACAGGAGTAACTCAGACCGCAGTGACAGTTTTCAGCCTTTGGGGCAACAGCAAACAAAATGGAGCTAATAGTGAACTAAAAATAAAATTGTGAAAATGAAAGAGAAACTAAAAGCACCAAAAACCAGAGGAATGCCACGTTTCTGGTTTCAGTTTGAGCACACAGCATACTGAAAAGGAAAAACCTTCTTCCTCCTCCTATGACCACTCTACTATCATACTATACCTACTGGACTTTACACATACACATACATATTGTGTTCCTCGTCATTCTTCAGACTCACCTGACGGGTTGGGTGGAGTTTCTCTGATAGTGTGCAGCACTTTCATGTCTCGGATGTTGTGAATGTAAAGCGACTCCTCCAGACACACGATCAGCCTCTGCAGAGGAACCACAAAACATCAATGACATAACCATCAACTGCAAACACTGGTCAGACATTTTGCTGTGCTGATACATTGGCCAGCTACAGTACAGGGCTGAATTCTGATACTTTTATGGCACCGACCGAATAGATTCAATAATACAAAGTATTGAAAAATGCTGCGTCATTCTGAACCAAATTTCGATACCTAAGGAGTAAATCTCATTAGCATCTGTGAGCCAGTAAGCATCCAGCATGCCTGTGCCAAGGTCTGATAAAGCTAGTGATTGGCTGTCTACGTTACATATCGTAGAGGCGGGCAGGAAAAACCCTACGTTACGTGTTGCTGTATTTTGTGAGGCTTGACTACAGCACGTGTCACATAGGTGTAACAAACATCTAGGAAGAGATCAAAAGCATGTCTCCATTTTCTCAGGCTTGGTGTCAAAAGTGCGCAATGAAATATATGAAAAAAGGACATTATTGTCAAGACTGGCAACATGACAATTTCGATGAAACATGCACAGAATAAATTTAGGAGAAGCTCCATGTTCGACTGCAAGATGGACAGGCCACAGACATCTTCCTCTCAGCATTCAAGCCTGCCTGACGTTACACAGCCTCCCTCAGAATCTCCACTACCGGATTCCCCCTTATCCCAGATTACTGTGGACGGAGCTATGATGTCTGGGATTTTATTAGGTAACATTTAACAAACAAAAAAATTTGGCCAACTTGTCCATGATTGTTTACTAAAGTTAAAGTTACAGTAACAGGTGCGGTGACTTAAAGTGGGAGCCATGTTGATATTATGCTGACAGACAGCTTCAAGTTGTGATAAACTCTTTATTTTTTTATGTTGAGAAACAGCTTTGAGTGCTAAAATGTCAGGGTGTCGAAACCTAAAATTAAAAAGTTGAAAGAGGCAACTTAAGTAAACCAAATTTTGGTAAATGAAACTGCTTTCATTGTGTAAAAATGCCAAGGAGCAGACAAATAAAACTTGCGATTTTTGCATGTCCTACAGAAATATATTCTATGTGTGGTGACGTCTGGCGACCAGGCCAAATTGGTAGACTTTCCATTGTGTGTGTGTCCCTTTGTGATAATTCTGTGGTCCCTCTCTGAATTCAGAGATTTTTGCGAGTCCGTGAACATAGCGCAGGCGGATATCTTCATGAGTTTTACTGATTTCTTCAGCCACAGTCGGATGGAAAATTGAGAAATAAAGTGTATGATCATCACACTCCAAGACATCCTCTCGATCAGTTTGTCTTCAAAAAGATCAAAGTTGATCAGATCAGATCGATGGATTACAGGAACAGCCGCTACTTTCTTTTCTTGATTAGACCCAGCACTGGGCCGTGGGGTACGCCGTTTCCAGTCGGTTTCATTTTAAGTAGTTTGGAAAAATGATAGGCAACACTAAAGCTGTATGAATTAACGCTATGAAAGTTTCATTTTCACTGTGCTTGGTGCTCTGCTGCTCCATCTTTGCTCAGAGTTGTTATGCCAAGAAGGAGAGGGAAAATACAGCTCCAAAACAATTCAAATGTGGCGGGAAATGCTGATATTGTGATAATGTGCTACACATATTTGAACTGTAATGTGTAATTTTCTTTTCGTTAAAATGGATTTTAGAAAATTAGTATTGAGAAAGTACAGTTCAGGGACCAGTATCAACGTCATGGTATCCGTACCACTATCAAACAATACGCAGCCAGGCATGACATTTGCATAAGATAAACACACCATCTGTTCTGAGAAAATGTGTGAGACAGATCATCTGACAGACAGGTCTTTCTTTGCCCTCGTCTTCCTACCTGTCTGTTGAGTTTGACAGCCAGTATGGTGTTGGAATAGGAGTAGTTGCAGATCTCAGTTCCCTTCTTGAAGTGACAGACTTTGAGCTTCCTGGGGGCCTTCAGGCTGACGATGGCCACCAGGCTGCTGGAGAACAGACGCTCCACTATGCACACATCCTCCGTGTCCGCTGCAGACACACGCACATAGACACACCAATCAACACTTGACAACGTTCACTCCTGTCATCTTTTATTAGCTGCCTCTCTGTGACCCTAATAAATTAAAAGTGAGTGAAATGGTGCAGATTAAAACATCACATATCAGCCATATTTGGGCAGTGCGCTGAGTCACAGAGGTTTCGCTGTTCCTGAACACAACTGCAAAAGTTTAAACACATTATTCATGTTCGGTAAACATATCCAGCAAAATATAGGTTTATGAATTATAGATGAGAGCACTTACTGATCCTACTCACTTATCTCCTACTACCTGCTTTGCATTGGCTATTCAAATTCAACAGGATTATCAAGAGGTACATGTTAGCTTACCATACATGGGTGGTTCACATACAACATAAGACTGCTGCAGAGATCACATTATAAATTATGTAAATCCACTAATGAGGAGCGACCTTGATGCTTTAAGATATGGGTGTGGGAAAAGTGCTGACAATCTTTATTAATATTTAAAGTTACAGCAGTGCTCTAATGGTGATTGTGTCTAGACAACATGCATTAAACACAAAATGAGTGAGCAAAAATATATATATTTTGTTCTCAGTCTGGTCCCTGATTAATGAGATTGTAGTCACAAGGAAACAGAGCTTAGACAATACTTACTACATTCATATATCTGCTCCAATTTGTCCACAGAGGACAGGGAGAAAAACTTGTATCCTGATTTGGTGCCAACAGCTAAGGACCTATGGAAGTAGACACAACAGCAGACATGAACAATCACTGCATCTGCAGGCTAATACACCCATACACACACTGGATATTGGAGGATCTGGCCACTACCTACTGGATGTACTGGTCAGATTGTGACAGTGGTCACACGGCTGGAGCAGTTTTGCAATAACACCAGGCCTCTTCGGTCTAAAGCAGTGCCCACTACATACAGCGTACTACTTCTCCAATGTCACATACAGCTGCATGTCTTATTGACGTCTGTGAAATACAGTGACCCAGTTTGTGTGTGTTGCAGCATCATAAAGCAGCCTTTAACTGTAGCGCCAGTCCTGATAAATAACACCCACTAAACACTTGCGCTAAAAATATACATAACCAAATAAACTCAGCTATTCTATACATTTTATAATCCCAGATATGTATCATAACAATCGTCACCACAGCCTCCCACTAAGTTACATGACACCTAACCTACATGTGTATTGTGGCTAAAGTTAGCATCACCACACAGCATCATGTTAGCTACAGAGCTAAGCTAGTGACGGGTGAAATAACACGTAGTCCAGCCTCGACTGGACACTCCACGTAGCTAGCTACACCTAGCTTATATTAGTGGTTATTTCTACTGTGAGAAACCACATGCAGACTGTTTCACATTCAGCCCTGTCAGTCCGTGAAGCGCCCAGACATGTCCACACTGAGCTAGATAACGTCAGCTAAGCTAGCTTGACAGCACAGGCCATCGGATCCCCAGCCTCTGTCCCCGGCCCTGTCTTACGTGTTGTCCTGGTTGAAGTTGGCGAAGAGGAGCTGGCTTCCGCCAGCATCCCCGCTTTGACTGGCCAGGTTCATGGGCTCGGCACCATCGACATATAAAGCTCCGGTGGAAATAGCAGCAGCTGGGCTGGGATCGGTACTGTGAAAGGCCAGAAGTGTTGAGCTTCAAGGAGCCATCTCTCTTTTTCCAGCCCCGCTGTAGTGATTGTTGTTGTTTGTCATAGGGGCTGTTGCTCCCCCTTACTGCGCGTGCGCCGAGGACGCAGCGTGCTGTGCCTTTAAAGAAACAGGACCGTTTTGTCAAACAGAATCCTCATGATAATAAATACAAATTTAGTCATATATAATATGACTGAATGCTTTTTTGGTTTATTATCAAGTCTCAGGAGAGACACAGAGAAACAGGAAGCAAACACGACTCTTCTTCAAACACTCCTCTGTACAGTAATTATTCATGATTTGGTGTAACACCGCCCCCTGCTGTCAATAGGTGCAAACAACATCTGAAATAAATGAGCAAGATACACAGTGTACCTTTACAGGTGTGTTAAATATAGTGTATTTATTCTACATTTTATTTTGGCTTCCCTGCATTGGCTTCCAGTCTCTTTGAGAATCAGTTTTTAAAATCTTTCAATTACATACAAGGCTCTCAGTGATCTGGCACCGGAGTATATAACTGAGCTTCTCACACCGTACCGTTCAAACAAGCCCCTCAGGTCTGCTTGTCTGGGTCTTCTGACTGTCCCAGACTCCAGGTTAAAGACAAAGGGTGATCGAGCCTTTTCAGTTTTTGCTCCCCATCTTTGGAACAGCCTCCCACTGAGCATCAGATCAGCTGACTCTGTTCATGTCTTTAAATCTCGTCTTTAAATCTAAAAACTTACTCCTAGAGATTGGCCTTTCCTGACAGTTTATAGATTAATTGTGTGTGTGGGACTGTGTGTATTTGCAGCCATGTGTTTATGTATGCATGCTTGCAGGTATATATGTGTTTAAGTGGATATGTTGTATGTATGGTGTAGGCGTATGTATATGCTTGTGTTTTATTAGTATAACTTTTGTTTTGTATTGTCTGCACATTGGAAAGCACATTCAGTTCGAAAAGTGCTCTACAAATAAAGTTACTATTATTATTATTACTATTACATATCGCTGATAATACTGACCAGCTCCCATCTCCTCTTGACTCCAGCCTATAATTAAGTATCAATGTTTTATCTTGATTGTACCACACAATTTGTAAAGCTGCCCCAAAAGCTATTTACCAGTTCATTAAAAATAATCTTTATTCAAATATCTCAGCTTTCTTTAATTTCCTAAGTATAAATAAACTATAACACTGTGCGGCTCAGCAATGTAGGCTATATGTGGTGATCTAAATATACTGTTAATATGAACTGACAAAACTGTAGCCTGTTGTACACTCTCTCTCTTGTTCTGTTCTTTCTAAAGTGAAAGAGACGCACTGTAGATAATCATCACTTTAATTAAGATAATCACAAACACCCTGACACTGACTTCCCGAACAAAGAGTTTTATTTTGATCCCGCTCCATGTCCATTTTGTGTCAGTGCAAAATTATTGTTGAACATTTTGTCATTCAAGTCATTCTGTGCCGCTCTGGGTTGATATAAAGATATATATAAGATATATCTATATGATATTTAACACGATGTAATAGTATATATAATCATTAATTATTATTATTAAATTTTCAAGTGTTTTGCAAAACTAAAGTAAAATTGTACATGGTTGAATTATTCCAGTGGGCTGCTGTTATAACACATGTTGTACAACCATATATAAAGTAATGCAAAGCTCTATTTTTGTAGCAATATCAGATATAAACAAAATAGTCGTTATGGCGAACATAGGGGTGTATGTTGCACTGTGAATTAAACAACATACATGTATGCATTAATCTAACATTTGAACAAGACAGATATTTCTGCAACATATGACACATATAGTTTTAATATGTGTGAATAATTATTGATATATGTGCATGTATTGGCCATGTATCACATTTTCTTTTTTACATCAGTTGTGTTACGGCTGTGTGTGTGCTCTGTGCTGCTGTCCCGTTCCCTCCAGTGTAGATCTGCCCAGGTGTGCTGCATTGCTTAAAGAGGTGCAGTGCACCTGGCATGGAGGAGGTGCTGACGAGCTCCTGTGCCAGCAGCAAAGAAGGGAGGCCTGATGTTTGTTGTCATGTTTGCTTGTTTTGTCGTTCATAAATGCCATATGGATTTGAGTCTTTAAAGATGTCTTATGAAGTTGATTTGTGTCAGTGGTGGAGTTTGGTTCGTGCCAAAGGGCCGTCCACAGTTGGGGCATAAAAGGTGCATATAACTGGTTTGGGCAGTGTTACTAAAAGTTACCAACTGAAGTTAGACCGCAGGCATTTCAGCTTTTGTGAACTCCATATTAATTATTTTCTGAATGGCCTGTCTTTGCATGTGTCTCTGATATGAGTATCAAAACTTAACATACACACAATAATGACTGTTGACAGGCGTGGGATGAGAAGGAAACCATTGGTGATCTGAAGTGCTGAGTGTGTAATTTGGGGTGTGAGTCACTGTTTCTGTGTGCGTGTATTAGTTTCATTACAGTTTCAGGTGTAAGTCTGAGCATGTCGGAGTGGGACTGCGAGCTACGCAAATTATTCAGTGGATAACAACATGAAGGCAGAGACAGGCTCTGCAGACAGCTGCTCATCCTGTGCGAGGATCTCACAGAACAAAAGACGGATGTGGAGTAGTAACACTATCAGCTAGTTGGCACAAATATAATGAGAGGAAAGAAAGCAAAAAAAAAGGATGCAATAAGTTTGTGGGCTCCTGTTTTAAAGCCTCGAGTTTGACTTTTTGGTCGTCGCCATCTTGGATACTTGGAGCCAGAAGTGCAACTTATCTGCAAAACTGAATATCTGAATACCTTAAGTTAAGATTTATGTCCTCGTTAAGGTTTCCTCAAAATAAAACTGGTTGAACAAAACACCCTAAAGTCTTCTCCTTAAGGTTTCCTTAAAATGTTCACTTAAGTATTTATGGTTTTCTCCTTGTCTTGGTCTTATACTAAAGGAATCCCTCAACCGTTGCACAAAAGACCTTAGCAACCACAGCAAGGTTAAAAAAAAATACTTAAGGTACCTCTGACTCTGTCTTAACTGCAACATGATAAAGTTTTTGATGGTAAATGAAAACACTAACACACCCTGAGAAGAGTGTTCTGCAACCACGAGAACCTGATGGATGCGCTTTTGATTCTACACTTCAGATTTGACTGAATCAATTGCAATTTACAGTTTCTTCTAACAGTTGTCTTCTGGTATTTGGGATTTACTTTATCTCCTCCATCTCTGACCAATATGGTTTTCTTGTCTTCTATTCTTCTGCCATTTTTTCACCATCTAACTATAAGCCAACTCTGTGAGACGATACAGGTGTCACAAACGTGAGTCCAAGCAAACAAACAATCTCCATGGAAACTTGTCCCGCTGTAAAATCTTTCAGCGCAGTAAATTAGATAATGTTTTTCCTTAACTAAGGAAACCTATGAAGAGATTCTGTGCAACTGTGTAAGTCCCTCAGCTAAGGAGAAATTCAGCCATAAGTGCCGGAGAAACCCTGATTCCTTAGAGCAGTGGTTCCCAACTGGTGGGACGCGCACCAAAAGTAGGTCGTGGGTCCATTTTGAATGGACTGCAGTGACTTGCTATCACGCCAAGTTTGTAAAAACACAAGCCCCTTTTACACTGCCAGATTTTTGGTAAATGTTGGGCTACTTTGCCGGCAAGCTGCGAGCGTTTAGACACACAGAGCCAGATTGGCGAGTTGATCCGAGGTGCCCAATTTTCCGCCTCATAGGGTAGACATATTGGCGGAACCTTTTTGGTTTAAAAAGAGCGAGGCGGCCTTCTGCCACTGGAGGGGCTGTTGATGACTTGTGGGAGGAGCTGTTGATGACACCGCACGTGCGAGCCACTGGCAGTGGATAAACAGGAAACAGCTGATAGCAGGAATGAGCAGCTAGTAGCAAGAGGGAAACACAAACCTGACAGACACTGTAAAGATGAGCAACTGGGGAGACAAGGAATTGCTCGCCCTCCTTGTCCTCGCAAACGAAGAGGCCATTAACCGTCAGATGACGGGGATGGTGAAGAACGGGCCGACTTATGAGAGAGTCGCCGGAGGACTGACCAGCCGCGGCTTCCCTCCCACGTCACTGTTTACGTCACACACTGAGCTACACGTTTTGTTACTTGCTCACACCCCCCATTGCCCCGAAAAAGGCGCATTCTGTATGAACAAAAGTAGGTAGGCGGCATTTTGCTGCACTCCCTGATTTTGTTTTTATACTGCCAATGCTGAAAAAAGACTGATTGGGCTTTCCTGCAAATTTGCACAATTCCTATTTAAAAAGGGCTCCACTTTATTTTGAAGCACAGTAAATTTCCAGCACAGAGCTTTTATTTTGAAGTGGGGTTTTTTTGCTGTAGAGTGAGTGACTAATGGACAGCTACCTGACAGAGACAGAAAACTACCTGAACAACATGTCCAAAGCAAGTATGTTGCTAAATGTATTCAACTGTTTGGACCTTGAACTAACTAGATACATTTAGATGTAAAACGACGACAGTGACTGCGTCCATTTTGTAAATCAGAGCACCAAAGTTCTTTCTTTGCCCCTGTGACGCTGTGACTCTGTGTCAGCTGTGTCCTTTGGTCCAGTTTTTGTTTTCAGGGGGCCGATGTCTGTCTCTCCTCCAGAGGTCTGTCAACACAGGCCGAGCTCCAACACACTGCGTACAAGCCTTTGGTTTACACAAGCCATAGCTTCCAAATAAACATGATGGACACAGAGCCAGAGACAGAGATGGGGAAGGGGACATAGAAAGCAACGCTGCGCACACAGCTGGTAGAAACAAGTTGATATGGGGATGATGATAAGATGCTTTGATTTCAAGAGACAGAAAATAATGATACTCACTAGAGCGCCACAAATACATAATGTGTCCAAACAGACGCTGTGCAAATATGCTCGACTGGCCACTGTCACTGATATTTGAATCTTATCTGTAAACACAGTCGTGGTGAATGTGTAACACGGCTCTGGTTGAAGCGTGGAGACTTGTTTGGATGTCTCTCTGTGTATTTGCATAATATATCTGTTCTGTCTCACACAGCTGCTGCACAGTGCCACACAGGGCCTCTGCTGGACGCTGTTATTGTTGGATAATATTTAATTTTCCATGCAATATGAGTGCGTGTGTGTGCGTGTGTGTGGTGGGAAGCATGAGTGGATCTGCTAAATCAAATTTAGAGGCAGAGAGAATGACATGCTTCCCTTTTTATTATGATGAGAAAGATGTACTTCAGAGCCGCAGTAGTAGAACAAATAACTGCTACAGAGACGGACAGTTCTAGTTGAAATGACCAATAAACAGAATTTGTCTTACGTCCCTGCTGGTGTTTGTATGACTGATCCTTTTGACACATTACATCATTTACCTGTTGGTTTTAAAGCTGACGTATCAAAGTGCAGATTGCCAAACCTCTGGAGATGAGGCTTGTTAGGAACCTTGGACTCTAAGTAAAAACATACATTTTGAGGGGATTTTACAGGATGATTCATATGTTTTATACTCACAATATTTACATACTTTAAGGCCAATAAATAAGTAAATAAATGACTCCATCTGTTTATTCCTGGCAGTGTGGAGCAGGCAGCATTTAGACTCCAATGTAGGGAAATAAAATCAGTGTTAGGTCCAGTACATTAATGTGAAAGTACTCTATTACAAGGGAAATGCCACTAAAGTAAACGTACAGAAGTATTATTAGCAAATTGTGCTTAAAGTATCCAAGTAAAAGTACTCATTGTATAGAAAAATTACCCTGTGGCTGATATAGTAGACATTACATCAACAGATTGTGATGCATGACTATGTAAGCAACATTTATCTGGTCACAGTAGAGATACTTTTGTACAGTTAGTCCAACCTTGGGGTCGAGCCCCCTCCAAAGAGTCATAATATATAACTATAAAAATTATATATACATACATACATATATATATATATATATATATATATTAATATATACATGTGTAAAAAATGTCTTAATGTTGTCTTTGTCTTGTGAATTTTATCCTTTTATTGGTTTCAGAACATCTTGCCAATGGACTGCAGGTGAAAATTTGCCAGCTGGCTCACCCTGGCACATTTACAGAAATGTTAATTAATGTGCATTGTCCTTATAAATAAAATGAAATAAAATAAAATAAAATACAAAAATAACAAAATAAAATAAAGTAAAATATAATTAAAAAAAATAATAAAATAAAATAAAATACAAAAATAAAATAAAGTAAAATATAATAAAAAATAATAATAAAATACAATTAAATAAAGTAAAATGAAATAAAATCAAATACAAAAATAAAATTTAATAAAGTAAAATCTAATAAAAAATAATAATAAAATTAGATAAAATAAATAAATGATACACAAAATTATGTCCTCCTTTTACTTTTCTGAAATCTTTGATTTTTCTGTAAAGTATGTTGTGAAAGAATTTGCTTTTTTTTTTTGGCTGTGAGCAGTTTTTAAAAGTATTTTTTAATGAAACCATCTGAGAAGTTTAGATGGGATATCACCTTAACAACTTAAAAACAAGTGTTGAGAACCACTGGTTTATACTTTAATGATGTGTTGTATTTTATACTTTTATGATTTAATGATTTTAAGATTTATTGCTTTGCTGATATCAAGCTATGATGTCTTCTATGTATTCTATTTTCATTTTTTTTATTGTATGAAAATGTCATCTTATACTGACTTGCCTTGTTGGCCTGTTTTATGTCTGTTCTATTGACATTTGAAGCACTTACATATAATTCCCTTATTGTAAAGAACTTTGTGCTGCATTTCTTGTATGAAAGGTGCAATATAAATATATTATTACAACTATTTTCTAAAATGATTGTTTTCTTTACATAAAGTCTTAATCTGAAAAATAAACTAAGGTGTCAGCAGAGTAAAAAAACAACAACAACAATATTTAATATTTAATATTGAAGTAAAAGTAGTGTAAAATGTAAATACTCAAGTACAGTACAAATACCTTAAATTGTACTAATTAATTGGAGTAAAGGTATAATTACTGTCCAGCAAAAATGTGCAGAAAATATTCAGAAGTTAACTAAATTAAAAAACAAACATCTAAATAATGAGAAAAAACTTTTTGGGTGTTTTCTGAGGTGCGTTTGGGGAACCTTGGACTTCTTAAATCCGAGCCTGACTGAAGCTGGCTGACTGTAAATGCTGCTTTTTGCCCACCAGTGTGCGCGCACATTATTCTCTCACCCCTGCACATGAAGGTAGGACACCATTAATAACTTTCTCACATTGTTTATAATTTGATCAGGTTTTGTTGTTATCTTTGTGTCAGTGTTCTGTATTTTCCCATTGGATATGTTACCACAACCGGTGCAGCCAGTTGCAAGTGAAAACTGAATCAGGAGAGAGTGTTGTGTTGTGTGTGTGTGTGTGTGTGTGTGTTGTGGGGAGCGGTTTGTGTTTGCTGCTGTGTTATCATCAGCCTGGATAGGGGAAAGGGGAGGGGAGGAGAGGAGAGGAGGGGTTACAAACCCAGTCCCGCGGAACATCCTGCAAACACATCTAAGACTCGGAACAAAACTCTGCACAGTTTCCTCTCACGCTGCTGCTGGCTGCGGCTCACGTCTCCTCCGAGCTCCCGCCGCCGGGATGGCTGCTAGTTTGCCCACCGGAGGAGTCCCCACACTTTAGACAGAGCCGTGGAGTTGTTGTTGTGTAGTTGACTCTGCAGGTCGATGTCCCCGCTGTCGGACTGGAGTGTGTGTGTTCAGACGCGCGGCGGTGGGACATCCGGAATGGGGGATCCGTAGGAGGAGACGACGCTCGCTGCTGTGTGTGTGTGCTGTTGGTAAATAGAGCGCACCAACGCGCGCGCGCGCGCACAGAGCCTACACGCACGAGATGGACTTTAAGAAAACAAAATTTGGGAGGTAATTTTTTTCATTATCTCAGGAAAGTTTGAGAGCTGATATCTGACTGGCAGCATGTTTTTCATGTGTGACACATCCTGTGCATCCATGCGCACTGACGCGCTGGCACAGCGACAAACAGAGGGATGTTATAGATTAGTGTGTGTGTGTGTGTGTGTGTGTGTGTGTGTGTGTGTGTGTGTGTGTGAAGACCATTACTTTCATTACTAGTGAAGTACCCAAACAAGCTGAGAGGAGCATGATAACAATTTTATTGTCAGTTTAACCAGCAGAATAAGGTCTGCAAGATATGAGGAAAGTGAAAACATGTTACTTGAAAGATTACAATAAAATACAACAAACTAAAATAAATTATTCACAGTATTATCTTGTTGGACAAACTGCACATTGAAGTGAACACAGAAGGCACCAATAAAAACATTTTAAAGGAACAGTAGGAAGGTTTTAAGGGGATTTAGTGGCATCTAGCAGTGAGGTTTGCAGTTTGCAACCAGCTGAAACTTCTCCTGGTTAGGATTCCCTCTGTGTTCATTGCTCAAGAGGTTTTTACCAGGAGCTGAATTATCCACAGAGGTTTTTTTCTCCTCCAAAATAAATGGACCAGGTGATTAAAAACACTGAACACAGCAGGTTCATGTCACAAATTAGTGTTTCTCCTTTGCTGTTCGGGATGTTTTTCTGATCCAGACATTTCGGAGGTTTTAACCAGGAGCTGAATTATCTGAGGAGGTCTCTTCCTCTCCAAAACAAACAAACCCACAGATCTAAACCAGTAAAAACACTAAATAAAGTAGTTTTACGTAAAGCTAAAAGCCTCATTCTAAGGTAACAAAAACACAATTCTTATTTTTAAGGTGATCATACACTATTATATTATATTCCATTTCTGCCACACTGGACCTTTAAGGTAGAGCTGCGCAATTAATTGAAATATTATTGAATTGCAATATGCAGGTGCAATGTCTAGATCACAGGAGCTGCATATTTTTTGATAACAGTATAATGTGTTGCAACATACTTTCATAAATGAAGCACTGTGGTGCAACAGGTGCTCCAGCCTACAGAACATACTCTAGATACAAGGGAACATGCTTGTGTGGTACAGAACCCAGCAAAAATCACACTATCATCATTTTATACATTTTTCAGTGGAAATTAAATATAGTCAATATAGCTTTTTTTGCATGTTTAGCAGCCCTAATTCAAAGTGCAGTTTTCTACTGATACTCTGTTTCAACTGACTCAGATAATCCCTGAGTGATATCGTAGTCTTTAACAATGTGTTAATGCACAAGCAGCCCTCATTAGAATCACTATATCTTGCACCAAGGTGCTTCTCCATCTGTTTTCCCACTCGGGCTGCAACTAACAATAATTTTCACTGTCAATTACTCTGCCAATTATTTTCTTGATTTATAAATTAGTCTATAAAATGCCAGAAAATAGTGTAAAAACGTGATCAGTGTTTCCCAAAGCCCAAGATGACGTCCTGAAATGTCTTGTTTTGTCCGCAACCCAAAGATATTCAGTTTACGGTCGTAAAGAAACCAGAAAAACACTCACATGCAAAGGTCCAGTGTGTCAGATTTAGGGGGATTATATGGACAGAAATTTAATGCAATAGAATAAGTATGTTTCTATATCTACATAAGGAATGGGTCCTTGTCTCTGGAGATCGTCATGTTGCATCACCATGTTTCTACAGTAGCCCAGGAGTCTCATTTATAAACATTGCGTATGTACAAAAGGAGGCCTGAAAGAGGCGTATGCCACTTCCCATGCAAAAGTTGACATCTATGAAAACAGACTTGATGGGAGAAACTTTGACTCATGCTTAGGAACATTTTGGAGATGGGAAATTGAATATTGAATTGAATATTTTTTGGTGCACACCATTTTTGGCTCTTGTCAGTATGTACATTTTAAGTATGGATCCTATGCATTGTTTTATAAATGAGAGCTCAGAGCAGACAAATCAAACAGTGGCTCCAGATAGAGTCATTTGCATTTTAGTGTTGGTACCTCTGAGATGAGCAGTGCTGGAAAACACAGATTTTTTTAACGTGAAACCGCTTTACAGCTTTAAATCACCAATTCTGTTTGTTCTGGAGAGGAAGGAAGAGGCCTCTGCAGATAATCTGGCTTCCGGTTAAAACCTCATGAACATCTGGATAGGGTGAGCACATTAGCAGGTGCTAGGTGAGCAGCCTGTCTGTGACGTGCCAAACAGTGTCAGAGATACACTGATATTTAATGTGAAACCGCTTTATTTAGTGTTGTTTATTGGTTTAAATCACCTGCTCCATTTGTTTCGGAGAGGATAATTCGGCTCCTGATTGATAAACGCGAAGGGAATTCTAACCAGGAGACGTTTCAGCTCGTTGTAATCTGCAATCCTCACGACTAAATCCCCCTAAATCTTACACACTGTTTCTTTAAGAAGCTGAAATCAGATAATTTTGGCTTGTTTACTTTTTAAAAAAATTACTGTACTACTATTGATTATCAAATCAGTCAGCGATTACTTTTATAGTTGACAGCTCTACTTCCTGTCCGTCTTTCTGCCATCCAGGACTCTGTGTGTGTGTGTGTGTGTGTGTGTGTGTGTGTGTGTGTGTGGGAGATGGCGATAATCGTGAGAACCAGAGTTTGAGTCCCCGAGGAGATGAACTTGAGCTTTACTGTAAAAGGAAAAGCCCTGCAGTTACAGAGAGTGTATACACGAACACACACACACACACACACACACACACACACACACACATTCCTATCGCGTATGCTATCATGCAATGACCCAAAGGTTCTGATCCTCTCAGATGCAACCAATCCTATTAATGTATGGAATGTGCTGTAATGGGCTTTTGTAACCAAACACTGGTGTTGTGAGGTGAAAACAAGCCACACACACACACACACACACACACACATGCAAACATACATCGAACCATATGACACACACGTGCAGAAAAGTGTATGGAACGAAACAATCTGAAAACATGAAAGAGAGAAAGGAGAGAATAGTATGCTGATGAGGACAACAATGCCCGCTCTGATCAGAGCCTGTGAATCCCTATCCCGTCCTTTCATCAGTTCATTACACACACACACACACACACACACACACACACACACACACACACACACAGTCACACAGAGTTCTGTCATAACCGATTAGAAGACATCAGAGTGCTACATTCAGGTCCATTGATAGCCCTACAATACCACAACAGTGCTCAGAAAAATACTGCTCTCTTGTTATGCACTTGGCACGAACTGTCGGTGGAACTGCAGGGGAAACTAAAGGCATGGCGGCCATACAATAATCTAATGTTACTAAGTGTTTTCTTTCTGTGGATTGCATCTCGAGAAAGAGAGCATGTGACACAATCATGCAAACATTCACACGTAGCAAGTAATCCTAAGTCTAGAAAAGTCCAGAGCAGTGATACTCAGCCTGTGGGCCAGATCTCAGTGCAGGGGGCTCGCCAACCTGTTTCAATCAGGAGAGACAGAAGAATGAAGTTTAATGTGAAATATAAGTGTACAGACTAACAGATGATTTGTGCAGATAAGATTTAGCAAAAGTCTTTTGGACACCAGAGGAGATTATTTGTGATTTTGGGACATCTATTCGGCAGCAAGATAAACCCCCCGATGGAGTCCAGACACTGGTGGAGATGGTGGTGGTTGATGACTTTGGTTGATGACCGCTGAGGCGAATAGAGGCTGCATTGGAGAAGACTAGGTGGACCATATTTAAAATGAGGAGCAGTGAGATGATAGTCTGACGGAGAAGGTGTGTCGCTGCGCAATTGGTTGATTGTGGATCAGCTGTAGAACAGGTGAAGCCTTGATTGACAGCCCCAAACGCTGACAGCCACAGATGGAGCGTGACTGAACTTTTGCTCGAGCTTCATTTCTAATTCACAATGAAAATAAACTGATTCATACTGGCATTTATTTGTACTTTGAATGTGAATAAGGTGGCACAGTGTATAAAAAAACATCAAAATACACCTTATGAAGAAAAAGGGTGGGAGAGAGGAGGATCCCCGAACCTCCTGGCAGAAGTCAGGGCTCCAAATCTCCATAGTTCCCAAACTGAAACACCTGTGTGTGCAGCTGACCTGTGTGGGGCCGCTCATATGGACTTGCGTCTTGGCAAAGATGAATAAAAACAGGCGTAATAACTTTGCTATGTTAGTGTTAGTTAGCAACTAAAAAAGAGATGCGGTGTTTATGGAGGTTGTGTGTGAAAGTCAGATGTGTTCTGTGCAGCCCTGATGCCTCGTAACACTCATAACAGCTTGACCTACCACAGGAAAACACACTGACATTCTTGTTATGAGGATTCTGGTGGTGAGTGCACAAACACACACACACACACACACACACTCATCTCACGCTGAAATGGAAAGTAAGACGACCACATTCACGTGACAGCTTTTGAAAAGCTAATGTTGGTGATCAAGACGTGATAAGAGTTATCTTGTGATTTCCCCAAATATGTAACCTCTGATCACTTTCAAAGGGTTAATACAGAAGTCACTCTTTCACGCTACATTACAGAGAAATACAAAACCGTACTAATGAACCTTCATTAATATAGGCCTATATTTATCTCCAAGTGCACGTCACACACTGAGCGAGCCGCCTGTTAATGACGCTGTGGGCTAATGGGCATGTAGCTCCTTCCATGTTTCAGATGATACGTCATGTTTGTAGTCGACCAATGAAGATGAGTTTACATATCACCTTGGGTTCGTCCTTCACCTTCTCAAAATGATCCCACACTTTGGATTTCCTGCCCGACATGTTATTGACTAGATGATGATGTGTTTAAATCTTGTTTTTGTCAAGAGGGGCGTGTCTGATCTCCGCTAACTTGTCAGAGATGGTGGATTTTAAATGCTTGTGTGACACGTTTAGGCAAAGAGTAATATGAGCAGTGGTCATATCAGGTGTCTCAGGGAAGCTTGGTATCTGAGAGTGAAGGAAATATCTGATTTGCAAATACCTGAAAAAAATGGATATTTGGCAGGTTGAGGTTTGCAGAGAGTTGTTGAAATGAAAATTAAACCTTTTGTATTTCTAAATACTTTGGTATACCCTAATACCTTGATACCACCCGAGCATGGTTTGGACTCTGAAATTACTTTTTTTCGCCAGATGTCCGGTCGTTGTGTTATGCAAGACTTTTCCCAGCTACATTAACAGACATGTTTTGGGTTTCCGGGTGTTTTATAGGTGAAGGTTGAGACAAGAGACAGGATCCCTTTATCTGCGTCTTCTCCTGATTCACTTTCTCCTCACTGTGCTGAATTAGTACAACAAACAGTTACGGGATGTGTGTGTGTGTGTGTGTGTTGGGAATGAGGCGTGATGTCAGTGTGTGATGATGAGGCATCGGCCTAAATGTGTAATCAAATAACACAGTTGACCGACGCAGACACACCTGTGGCCCTGCACGAGAGGCTACATTCAAAATAGTGTGTGTGAGTGTTTGTTTATGTGAGTGTGTGTGTTTGTGTGTGCATCTTGTCGTATAAAATGTGGTTTCGTAACATCTCCAGATGTGTTTTTCCCTGTAAGCTGGGATTGAGAGATTTACTGCTGATTAAATAGCGTACACAACACACACACACACACACACACACACACACACACACACACACAGAGTAACTTCCTCAGTAGTTTATGGCAACATAACAAATAATGCAAAATAGAGTTAGTGGTCAGTGGTATCCTGTTGTTTTAGTACAGGCAGTGACATCACTGGTGGCCATAGCAACGCAGACAGTTGCCCCAGTAACGATGAGGCGCACTAAAATGCAGACAACGTGATGTGGATTAGAGACCTGTAAATCCTCCAAGAATGACCATCTCACACACACACACACACACACACACACACACTGGCTTCAGCACACAGTAACTTATTAACTAATAAAGCTGAACCTTGTTTTGCCTCCAGATCTGCATTCATTACCTGAACCTGTCTCACTCTCCCCTCTCTGTCTCTCTGTCTCTCTGTCTCTGCCCCCCCTCACCTCACCTCTCTCTCAGGTTCATGAACTGCAGGGTTCCAGCCAGTAAGAGATACCAGCCCACCGAATACGAACATGCTGCAAACTGTGCCACACACGGGGTGAGCTGAACAAATACAGACAGACAGAAACACACTGTCGGAGTAAAAGCTTTCTGTTCCTCAGCCCTCCTGGAGTTCCTCTGGTTCACTCTTTCTATCCCAGACTGTCCCTGTTAGGGCTGCACATTATACCGTCATTTTTTACCATCTTTGCAGTATCAACCTGCATGATAAACACACTACGAAAGACTTTAAATGTAGTAACAGCGTATTAAATGACATTCTGTCTGTAGGCACTATTTTATCCTCTGGTCAGTCAGACAGAGCCTTCACCAATAGGCAGGGTCCAACAACAGGACAACCGGACAACAATAGGATGGCTTGGTACCAGTAAAAAGTTACGCTGGTCCAGTAAGTACAATCAACTAGTTGCCTGATGTGCTCAAAAAAGTTAGCGAGCAAGCAAGTGAGCAATGTAACGTCTGCTCAACTGTGTGAAACTTTGCTCTGCTCTGAAAGCACTCCAGACGTCCCTCTCCCCAGCAACACTTTCCAGCTCCTCCTGGGGGATCCCGTGGTGTTCCCAGGCAAGACGAGGTATATTGTCTCTCCAGCATGTTCTGGGTCTGCCACGGGACCTCCCACTAGTTGGACATTCCTGGATCACCTCTAACAGGAGGAGCCCAGTCGGCATCCTGATCAGATGCCTGAACCACCTCAACTGACCCCTTTCGAAACAAAGGAGCAACGGCTCTACTCCGAGCTTCTCACATTGTCTCTAAGGTTGAGGCCAGCCACCCCACAGAGGAAACTAATTTCGGCTGCTTGTATCTGCGACCTCATTTTTACGGTCAGTATCCAGAGCTCATGACCATAGGTGAGGGTTGGGACGAAGATGGACCAGTAAATTGAAAGCTTTGCCTTAAGGCTCAGCTCCCTGCATCGCTGTAGACGCTGTGCCATACTGCCGATCAACCTCACGCTCCATTCTACCCTCACTCATGAACAAGACCCCGAGATACCTGAACTCCTTCACTTGGAGCAGTAACTCTCTCCCAACTCAGAGGGGCAATCCACCATTTTCTTGCAGAGAACCATGGCCTCAGACTCAGAGGTGCTGACTCTCATCCCGACTGCTTCACATTCGACAGCAAACCGCCCCAGTGCCTGCTGGAGGTCACGGTGTGATGAAGCCAACAGAACCACATCATCTGCAAAAAGCAGAGATGCAATTCTGAGGTCACCAAACCGGACCTCTTCCTCCCCACGCCTGCGCCCTCAGATCCTGTCCATGAATACTTCTCTGATTGTTCAGTTACGGCACTCTACAGCCTGTTATTTCTGAACAGCAGATCGTTGCATGGACACAGTTCTGATCACAGATGCTAAGCTAAGGCAATAAAATCATTGTTAAATCAGTGTAATCGTTTTAAAATTGATATTTTGTGTCATATTACTGATTTTCTTCGCAAGTAATAAGTGGGATATTGTGAGTGGGACATTATTGAGAAATGAACCCCGATAGAGTGATGCAAGACCCTGACGAGAAGTGGAGGGTCTTGCATCACCTTAAAAGGGGTTTATGTGGGGTGTTGCTTTACCCTGCCAGGATTCATTTTGCAATAATGACCATGAAATGGCGGTCAATCCTAAAACAAAGATATGCAAAAGAACATCTACTGCATCTGAGTGAAAACCATACAACTGGGTTGAGAATAATGACTTGTGTTATAATGGAAGGCTTTGAGGAATAGCTCAGTTGCGAGATCCAGAGAGAGACATGTATGTATGTTAGATTGCGCTCAGTAGACAGCTGTTAGCGATCAGAGCAAAGAAGAAAGTGGCAGTAAAGCTGTCAACTGGTTGTTAATGTACAGGTTTTAAATAAACTCTGCAGATCCTCAAGACCTAAGTCAAGTAAATATAGGTACAGAGGAAGTCTGAGTCACGAAATTAATACACTTTAATATCTTTTTATTTATCAAGCTTAATATTGTTAATGCTACATTCAACAAAATTATTACATATATTTCTCATATCTTTAAGCCCTGTCACTGTGTGTTCTGTGTTGGGTGAGTCAGTGAATTCAGAGAGGCCTCTGCAAAGATGGAGAGGATTGCGAGGAATGAGGCAGAATATGGAGGATTTTTGGCAGTGCCATAGAGGCTATAATCTGTGATTCAGCCTGTAGCTTTCTCTAATCTGCTGTAATCCCTGCGCGCTTCCGCCTCCGACAGAGCAAGGCAGACAGTGAATGAAACAGACAGAGAGACATGGAAGGAAACAGAGAGGAAACATGGCCGTAATGACTTTAAATCCTTAAAACGGGACAGGGTTTTCTGATACTTAACTCCATTCATTCATTCTTTCACTCATCTGTCTTAAGGGTTATTTCACAGGGCAGCGTGTCCCGTAAACATCAAGTATCATCTTCACGTTTTACTAATACTTTCTGTATGAGAAGATTTATTCCACGCTTGTGTTCATGTGGTAGATACGGATCTACAGCCTAGAAACAGCTTAGCTTAGCATAAAGACTGGAAGCAGGGAAACTGCTAGCTTGGCTCTGTCCAAAAGACCAAAATCTGCCTAACACCTCAAAAGCTCACTAATTAATGTTATATTAGTTAAATCTGTAGCTGTTTCACCCACTGTCATCCCCCTACAGTGCCAGAGCCAGACGTGCGCACGCGCAAATTCCACAGACACCGTTTTAGACGTGCACATATGCGAGTTTCAGAACCACTGTTTT
The DNA here is from genome assembly GCF_041903045.1 of Epinephelus lanceolatus. Taxonomy (NCBI): domain Eukaryota; kingdom Metazoa; phylum Chordata; class Actinopteri; order Perciformes; family Serranidae; genus Epinephelus; species Epinephelus lanceolatus. The sequence goes on from NC_135751.1 coordinate 36,747,212, forward strand.
AGATGCGGGAGCTCAAGAGGGCGGGTATCTGTCAGTCATTTTTTTAATGTGGCCAATCAGAGGCCCACAATCCCCTGTCAGATTTTAATTCAGCCAATCACTTCACAATTAGGAGTAGTCAACATTTCAGCAAGCTAACTATGCTAGCGTCTGCGCATCAACTCCTTGAGCATAATGGAATGTATTAACTTCAACCACTGCTCATTTTAAAAGGACCACAGCGAAAAAATGTCTTATTTGTTTAAATCATATCACAATTAACAAACTATGAATCATAGTTGTTTGTTTCTGACTGCCATCATTAGCTAGCGTCGCTAATACGCTAGCGCGCACGTTAGCTGGCGCTGCTAGCAGGCTAGCTAAGTTAGCTGAAATGTTGCCTATTTCGATTCCAAAATGTTGATAAAAAACAGACAGATGGCAATGTCTTTAATCAACATTTTAAAGTGTTTGATAATCCATTTGATAATCTAAACAAAGAACACATTTCCTTGGAGTGGTCCTCTTGAAATGAACTGTGGTGAAAGTTGCTATATTCTCTATTGATCCATGATTAAGGAACTGATAAGGAGACAGTGTTAGCTAGCGAGCTTGTGCGCTAGGTAGTAGAGAAGTTTTTTTATTTCAGCTTTAAACAAACAATTGTGAACACAAGGCTAACGTTATTTTTTTACAACAAAAATCTAAAATATGTATTTAGCAATCTCCGTCCATACAACATACAACTGAGAGTCTGGTGCTTGTGCATGCGCAGTCTAAAATGGTGGCTCTCTAGTTCTACAGGGGGATATTTCTGGTTTCACCCTGTTTTCAGTCTCTGTGCTGGGCTAACAGGTCTTGTGGTAAAACAGCAAATTGATTTTTTTTTAAGCTCCTTTTTTTGTATGGATTAAACATAAAATGTTAACTTCTGAGCATGAGATGGCAGGTGGAATTTGTTAGCGTTGCACAAAGCTAGCTTAGCTTTTTCCAGTCTTTATGCTAAGCTAAGCTAACTGGCTAGTGCTAGCTTTGCCTTTGTACTAAACACCTTTGTGTGTGGGGGGTGTTTTTTAGCCTGTGGTTAATTCAAATGGCAATATATATTTTTAAACTGTAGTATTTTAACACAGCAAAAACCAATATATTAAATTTTTTTGGAATGAGAACAATTTTTCTGAACTTTTCGCACTGCAATAAAGGATCAGCCATGCTATGCAGAACATCGTCATGTCACAAATATGATGAACCTGCTGCAATGTCACAAATTTGCATCCTGGTATGAATAGTTTTGATGTGTTTGTGGTGAGTATTTAGCATGTTTGCGTTGTTTCTTCGCCACATCTGGTGTGTGAAGGCCTTTAGCGTTCAGACACAAGACTGGTATCAATCTTCTCATTGAACTCTCGGCAAGACACTGAGTATTTCCTGAACTGTTGCTTGAACAAAGGTTCCAGCTGTTTCTCCTGGATTCACAGAGGAATGTTAACAATGTCAGGAAGACAAAGGACAGTATAATTTTACCTCAAGAGGCTCTACCAAGTAAAATGCCTGGTTACATTCTTAGTGTTTGCAAATACTAGATTTATTTTATATACAGTTTAAACACTTAACTGGAAAATTAAAAAAAAAAAAAGGTCTCAAATGAAATGTAAGATGCAGCCTGTCAGCATGTATCAAGAGACAAAGATGTGAACCTGTGGTTTTGTGTGTTTCTGATCTTTTTCCAGTTGTGGATCCTCCCCAGTCTGCTGGGCGGGTCTGTGCTCTACTTCCTGTCTGTGGACCAATGGCATCGCATGGCTGCCTGGCTCTATGGGAGCGGTCTCACAGGCCTGTTTGTCACCTCAACACTCTTCCACACCGCTGCCTGGAAAATCAGCCACCTCCGGTTCGTGTGTGTGTATGTGTGTTGTAGAAAATGCTGGCAGGGATTTGGCAGATGTGCATGTGTGTGTTTATGTGCTGCTCCGGTAGACATTTACATCACACTCAGACGTACAGTTTGTTAATTATGACAGAGCCAGAAGGCCAGAGAGCAAACAACAGATGTGGCGTGGTAATGAAAACATTTCACATCATCTTCAGCTTGTACCCCTCTACTAAGTGCTCGCTCACATATTAACAGTCAAACACACTGTTACATAAAAACAAAAACTTTGAATTCCCACATTCAGTTTTGTCCACTTTCCTGTCATGAACCCCATAAAACTTTAACCATAAAATAAATCTCACACAGCCATGCTCTTAAAATGCTGCTCAACTAATCCAGACTAACATGTTATCAGGCCAAAATAATTGTTAATTCTTTCAGTGGTCTAATCGTTTTTATTTTATTTCACTGGATCCCAAACTATTTTAGGTTTCAGGTTGAAGGGTCTTTCTTAATTGATTTGTATAACACCAAGAAATAATGGTTTCACCCAAACCTGCATGCTCTTATTTCAAAATATAATTACATTAAAACTTAATTATACTATTTAGAGATTAATAAGTATCTGAAATGATAAAGCAGCAGCTTCCAGGGCTTAAAAATGAAGCCAATGCAGAAGTGTCAAAAAAACTGCAGTTCCCCTAATGGCCACTTGAGGGTGGCTCCGAGAGCGAGTCAATCCCCGTTATATTAAAAAAAAAAAAATAAAATATAAAAAAAAAAAAAAATTAAAATTGCCAAATTTACAGCAGAAATTAACATGTTCACAGCCCTAATTTCAACATTCATGACGACTGTACAGAGGGTGAATTTGTATAAAACTCACCTGTTTACATTTTATTTTAGTTATTTTTATTTTTTATTTATTTAAAGCATAAAGTTATGCATATTTAGGGGCGCGGCTGCCTACAAGCGATACTACAATCTGTGAGTCAGGTGCACCCCACGCTTCTCCACAGCTCCACCCTCTCATCTAAATATGGTCACTTCTGGCTGCAAAAAAACCCCAAGATGACGAGCGCCAAATGCCGAGCCCGAGGCTTCAAAATGGGAGTCCACAAACCAGTGGTTGATGTTACAGTGGCTACGTCCATTTTCTTTATACAGTCTATGGTAAAAGCCATGCATCGAAAATGTTATTTACCTAAAACTGTAATTATAAACAGGAAAATGTATTTAAATATTAAAAGTAAAGTACTCAGTTCAGAAACATTTAAATCAATTTAATAAGTAAAAAAAGTGAAATGTTTTTGCATGACGAATTTTTTAAAATTTGTCAAAATACTTACCAATTAATTTTGTGATCAACTGACTGTTATAATGGTTTCAGCCACACTTGTATATTTTAATATTAATTGTGTGCAAAAAATCTTAATTTCATGTATGTGTTCGGGCGCTCAGGTGAGGTGGGGGGTTCCGAAAAAGGTGCCAACCAGGTACCAGACTGTGAGCAGCACATCCAAAAGACACAGTGACGAAAAAATCTCAAATATGATGAGGTCAAATGCTGAATAAGAGTGAATCTGGGGTTGGCTTTTAAACTAGATAAAGGTTATCATGATTTACGAATGAGCTCGTCCTCTCTTTGTCTGTGTGCAGGAAGGTGGAGCAGCGTTTCCACATGTGTGACAGAATGGCCATCTACTTCTTCATAGCTGCGTCCTACTCTCCCTGGTGGGTCAATAAGTCACATGCAGTCTGGTGGGTAACGTAGCTGGTTGACAAACAGTGACCGTACCGATGTGTGTGTGTGCTCAGGTTGATGCTGAGGGAGCTGGGGCCCTGGGCGTGCCACATGCGCTGGCTGATATGGGTCATGGCTTGTGTAGGATCCATGTATGTCTTCTTTTTCCACGAGAGGTAACACAGCCTGTCTTTGTGTCCCTGTGTCCCCGTGTGACACAATCAACCTGACACCAGACTCCTGCCCCTCGAAGTGTTTACAGCAAACAATGAGCTGTTGTTTGAAGCAGAAACAATTAGATGGAAGATTGGAGGTGTTATATTCTGTTTCCTACCTGCAGGTACAAGCTGGTGGAGCTGTTTGGATATGTGGCCATGGGGGTCGTTCCAGCTCTGGTCATCCTGTCTATGGTGAGTGCAGAACACAAAGAGTTTTCTTTCTCTGCTCCTGAGGGGAAAAAAAACTTATGTAAAGCCTTCTTCCGCTGCAGCAGACTTCCTGCTATTGTGTGGGAATCAGACACTGTCAGTATTTAAAGAACCAAACAGGTGGTTTTGTTTGCTTTAACCTATTACCTACAAATCACATGGAGTTCCTGTGCAATACCAGCAGACTGTTGTCCAAATATACAGCTTCAGATGATTGACTTCCTCTCAGGTTTAAGTTTGGCATTATATATATATATATATATATATATATATATATATGTGTGTGTGTGTATGTATTATAGTCTGCAAATCCCATGTAAAGACCAAAGGACCTGCATTGTTTGAACTGTTGCAGGTGGATCGTGATGGTGTGTGTGAACTGGCATTAGGAGGCATCTTCTACGTGGTGGGCGTGGTCTTCTTCAAGAGCGATGGCCTCGTCCCGTTCGCCCACGCCATCTGGCATCTTTTCGTCGCAGTGGGAGCATGCATTCATTACTACGCCATCTGGAGGTACCTGTACTTACCTGGGCCGCTGCTGCAGACGTCGAGGTGACTAGCTGCTCTCAGCTGACATCACCTGTGTTCTGAGACCACTGTGTTTTTGACTGCAACTAACCCGACTCTTGAGGCTACACAGATTGTGCTGAGATGATCTGACTGTCAGATGAGAAACACTCGGACCAAACACTCGTATCGTGTAACTACATGTCATTTCAACATGCTAATCATATAACAGACTGATCAGGGAACATTCAGTTTGACTGGATCAAAGATGAGCAAAAACACAACTGAACTCTGCTGTATCAGACATGTTATTATCACACATGATGTAAGAGGTGTCTCCATCACCTCATGGGAGATGTTGGCACAAATGGCAACATATAAAGTGCCAGAAACTTTAGATGACGAATGTTCAGTGAAAAGTATACTATGCAGGATTTTCCAACAAAGCAATCTGTAGACTCATACAAAAGTAATCCCTCAAATGTCATGTATGACCCACTAGCAATTAGCAATCATCCAGCAATCTAACAACTAACAATCAGCTTAGCTCTAAAGCCTTGTTATGAGTTAAATTAAAAATCTACAGTGATTACTTTAACTTGGTTGGAGGCGAGGTATACGAAATTAGGGACCTGCCCTCAGCTCCCTACTGACACCAGCAGAAGAACGAACTAAAGGAAACTTAAATAGGCTCAAACATGATTTATTTATATATTATTCCCCTCCCCAAAGAAAATACAGGAGGAAAAAAAATTGAAAAAAGGTAATCAGAGGAACTTCCGCTAATCAGGAAAAAAGCAAAACATTGCAAAAAAGAAAAATATCCCCCCCAAAAAAGGAATCAAACTCACCAGGGTGGAAACAAGAAAAGAACAACCGGTCGAGGAAACACTAAAAGCAAGAGGTTTATTTTTCCTCCAACCCAGGCTGTCCGGTCTCCACCACCGTCCTCCTTTCTTCCTCAGCAAAGTCCAAAAACCCTCCCCAAACAATTCCCTGCTCGTTTGTGCCCCAAAGGCCACACCCCTTCACCTGTGTGCAGCAGCACACCTGAACCAAGTTAACTTAACAAGATAGAGACACTGCAAGACACATTGACAGTATATTTGAAGGCTACTCTGCTTCAAAACCCTCCAACAATACTGTACATGTCTCCCCTCACCTTTGTGGCGCTGTCACACAGGTGCCAGAACATAAGCAGCAGGCAACCAAGAGGAAACTACGAGAATCACAAGCACAGTGCCAAAAAATACCCCCAAATATCGAAAGACGAAAACACCAAGTGGACAAAGCTCTCACTTTTGCTTGCAGGTGTGTTTTTGAACTGTAACTGACAATTCCTGCATAGTACACCTTTAAATGAACAGTTTCACAATTTGCTATTTTACTTATTCACCTTCCTGCAGAGAGTTAGATAAGAAGATTGAAACCACTCTCATGTCTGTGTGCTAAATATGTAGCATATATGCTACTTAGATGCTACATACGTGTACATATGTGTGTACGCCAGGAGGCAGTTAGCTTAGCTTAGCACAAAGACTGGAAACAGGGGGAAACAGCTTGCTGCCTCTGTCTAATGGAGTGATTACACCAAATTACGAAGAAGGGGGAGTTTTTCCTTGTCTACCGTGAGGATCCAAGGACAGAGGGATGTCGTATGCTGTAAAGCCCTCTGAGCCAAATTTGTGATATTGGGCTTTATAAATAAAATTGAAATTGCGCCGGGTGACGCAACTGACAAAGACATGAAATTCATGCAGTTTGTGCTAGTTAGAATTTTTCAACTTTAAGACATTCGCGTGACGCCATGTCGTGGAAGCCTTTCAGCGCTGATATCTAGTTAACATTACTGAGAATCAGAAAAGGACGACGAACGGCAGTACAGAGACAGAACAAAAAAAGGGAAGGGCGCACATCTTCCGTGTTGTTAACATTACTTGATTCCAGTTATCAGTTGAACGTTTGTTTAATCTTTAATCACGACATAAGTTTGCATATGCCCGTTGGGATTCCGTTGTCACACCTATGGACAGCTCCAAATTCTCAACCCTCTCGTTTTTGTTGTCGCCTTTTCATCACTACAAATGCAACTGTATTATATCCAGCTACAAAAACATAACAAGCTGGATATTAAAACGGGAGTACAGAGTGTCGTTGCTTTGGAGATGATATGTCTCGTCTAGCTGCGTTGGTGTGAACTGGGCTTAAAGCTGCCTCATCAACTAATTTTTACAAAAATCTAAGATCTAAAAATGACAAGTTGCAGTTTCATGCACGCTCTAATATGTAACTTGATAACAGGAACTTCCTGGAGTCTTGTCATCACCTTGATGTTGTGAGGCAATCAACAGACACTCCAGGAAGTCATTGCTTTTATGCTACGCTACGCTAAGTTAAGCTAAGCTAAGCCTAGCAGCCTCTGGTGGTAGCTTCATATTTACCATATGGATATGAGAGTGGATCAACTTTATTTTTTTAAAGATTTTTTGCCTTTATTTTATAGGACAAATTTAGCGTGAAATGGAGAGAGATAGTGGGAATGACTTGATTTGTACATTGGGTGCCTGCGCTACCAGGTGAGCTAGTGGGCACCGCAACTTTCTTATCTAACTCTCTGCAAGACAGCAAATAAACCTACAAACTGTCAAACTATTCCGTTAATCACAAAACTCCATAACAAAACTGACGCTATACAGTCTGTGACTACACCTCCTGATCTACCCTACACTAGTAACTCCACTCTTTCCATATTCCAACTGTAAGTGATGTGCCAAAATGTACCACAGAGGCATTCCTTTATACTGGTGCTAACCCTGACTTTATTCTAGTTTTGTCCATTTTGCACAGCGGCAAAATATGAAACTGTAGAGCTGGCACTACAAACAACACACTTGCTGACACTGGTTTCACAAACAAACATCTTAGGTTGACTCAAGGATGACACACTGACGACCGATGACCCGCTTTTATTCCAGGAAAATGTCGACTGTTGAGGAGGCCTCAGTAGAGCTGGCCTGATTGTGATTCTGTTTTGATGTTAGTCTTGAATCTGCCTCAAAATCAACTCTCCTAAGTTACTGTAAAATGATTTGAAAGATGAAAACGTAGAGCTAATGTAGCGCTAACTGTGCTCTGGGTCAGATGTTAAATTTGTAAGAATGTCAAGGCTGTGCGCGTTGATTATCTTGTTTAGAGGACTATGATTGCCAGTTTTGTTTCAGTGATGCACTCTTAACCTTGAGCACTTTTCTATCAGCAGCAACAGTGTTGAATAAAGTAGAATTCCCCCGAATTCCTCTGAATGACAGACTTTAAAAGGGACAATGCGCCACGTTATATGTGGATATCCAGTCAGTGTTGATGGTAAATGTAGTCAGTCTAAGCAGTAAATTATATTTACTGAAAAATAGGAGGGAATGTTTACGTGTCAGTGAGGACACACAGACAGGAGACAGGACACGTAGAGCACGCCCCCTGGAGGCAAAGTACAAGCTGATATGAGCTGTAGTTCTTCCTGCCTCCGTCTACGTCACTGTGACGTCAAATGATGGTGCTGGATCCAAGAAAAACACATGCTGCAGCTGCAAGCTCAACATTCTCTGTCAATACAGCACGCACTGAGAAATCTGTTGCTTCAATCGACTACATTTACCATCAACACTAATTGGACAGCCACATAAAAGATGGTGGATTTCCCCTTTAACACACAGGCATATTATATTTCTTTTTTTACTTTTACAGTTTGAATTTTTATACTTCAAACACTGTGTGATCACATTTGCAGGTTCCCCCTAACCTCTAGAAGTTCAACTGTTTCTGTTGTAACAGAAAAACAGAGCACTTACTCAGGAAGTGAGCTTTTTTTTTTTTTTAAATCAAATGATCTATTTTCTAAAATTGTATTTTCACTGTATTAAAGAAGAGACACTATATTACACCGAGAGACGTCTGTGTGTTTTGTTTAGATTCCAAAAAATGCTTCATAATGTCAAGTTTCAATCACATTTATTTAGAAAAATAAGGTGCAAAAATCACAAGATTTATTGAGATGCTCGTTTCATGAGAGAATCTCTAAGTGCGAATTCAAAATGATGATGTGTGGTGTGGAAGTCTGTGTGTGAGGTTGGTGAGCACCCGCAGTCGCAGGGGCATGGCCACGTTGATGTCTCTGTGCCACTGGGGTGTGGTGACATGTGGAGGTGGGGTCAGGACGCTCTGCGCCACACCAGGGGCTTTCAGCAGCGACCACAGCTCCTCGCCTCGCGTTACTATGGCAACAAGGTCCTCTTCATCAGAGCACCAGGCAACTGGAGCACCTCTAGTTACCGTCCTTAGCTTGGAGAGGAACAGAGACACCCTGAAACAGGAATAAACACAGAATTACATCACAGTATACATGCCAAAAAAGAAATTAATTTATATACGTGTATGGCCGTCACCTGGGTATGAGGTCATGTGATCGTGACGCCAGCTTAGCCAGAGAGCTCATCAGAGTGGTGACAGCTCTGGGAGCAGGGCAAGCCGCTCCAGGTGGTGGGGCAGATGAGGTGATCTCAAACAGCACCGCCTCCAGCGCTTCAAAACAGGAAGTGATGAGCCTCACGGAGCACCGAGAGTCACATGACACAGAGAGGTACTCTCCCAGCACCCACACCTGAAAGCCAAACAAGAGCAGTGTTATCTTGGTGTCAGGTGTTGGCACAGTTTCGTGTCTGGCGTGATATTTTACCATATTTCAGTACACGGGAAAGGACGCTGAGATTCAACTAAAGCCTGAGATTTGTACAAGATCCAAAATACACAGAGAGGAGAAAGAATCATCCCAAAATCTCACACAGTTTCATTACCACGTGTGTGTAGATTTCTTCCTTGCTGTAGACATTGGCCGTGGCTCCAGCGAACTCCAGCATCTCATGAGACTGGTCCACTACCAGAGACGGGTGGAGCTTGCACAACCTCAGCAGGTGGCAGCTGAACACCCTGCAGAGACAGAGAGAGGATGGAGCATGTGATGAGGTCAGGGTGAAGACATACAGCAGACTTTAGTTCCACTGTGTGTGTGTTTGGGTTTACCTGTGTATCTCTTTATGGTATTTCGGGATGTTGAGGAGGAGGCTGCTTCTCTCCAGTATCACCAGGATCAAGTGGGCTAAAAGCTTCTCATCAGCGACCTACAAAACAAGCCCACACATTATGTCATTGATATAAACTGACAGTTGTAGGTGTGATGAATTTGTAAAGTACTTTTAATCTCTTCACCGTGATCACTGTGTTGAAAAAAATGTGCAACAGCACAGGGACAATCTGGGCACACTGAACAACTCTCGGCCAATCAGCTGTCTCAGCCAGCAGCTCGTGGAGCATGCTGAGTCGGTCGATTGTGTCACCTGCAGAGGAAGAAAGAAAAGTGAGTCAATTAGCTATGTTTCAAAATAACTAAATGTACCTGCCGCTTAGTAATTAATACACAAACAATCATTTGGGGGGTGAAGTATTCTTTCAAGGGTAGTGTTCTGTATTTTAGGAAAAACACTTATTTGCTTTCTTGCCAATAGTTAGATGAGAAGATAGATAACACTTGTGTCTGTACAATAAAACACCAGCAATTGGTTAGCCTAGCTTAGCATAAACAGGGGTAAACAGCTAGCCTAGCTCAGTCTAAGGGGAACAAGCTCTGCCAATCAGCACCATAAAAGATCATTTATTACCATCTTGTACCAGGAAAGCAAAATGTAAGACTAATATTTTAATACATTTAATACATACATATAACTGTGCGACTGTGATTACCTGAGCCTGCTTCTCCTCGAAGCAGGAAGAGGAAAAGCCCTCGGAAAGATGGGTTTCGAAATGCATCAAGTGACAGGAGGGCACGGCTGCCAGCCTCAGAGATGGGCAAACAAGTGGACCTGCAGCACACACATACACACGTACATACACACACCCCGTATGATGATGGAAAAAAAAAAATGAACATAGTCAAATCAGTCTTGTAAACAGTTTTGCTCTGGCTCATGTGTTTGCGCACCTGACTTGTAAAACCAGCGTGGCAGACAGACAGGGCAGGTCCAGCAGAGTGTGAAGAAGCTCCACTGCAGTTCCAGCTGTCACCAGAGAGGGCAGCAGATCCAAGAAATCATCCACCACTGCTGGGCTGTCCCACGCTAAGAACTACAGAGACAGACAGACAGCACAAAGCTCACTCAGTACAATGTGTCCTCCTCAGTAGCCTTCAGTAGGCACATGTATGGTACACATTAGTCTGTATTTTCACCTTCAGCAGGTTTGGGAAGGAGCGTGTGTACTGTGGGACTCGGAGCTGCAGGCTCTCGAGGTTCAGTCGAAGGAAGCGTAGCAGCTCATGTGCCAGGAAGTGGTCGTTAAACAGCTCGGCAGGGAATCGGCCAAACACGAGCTTCCACACTCCCTCGCAATCCACTGCAGCCATCTCGCCTAGATAGGTTCAAATACACGTTTCAAATGCTTTCAGTGAAGAAAGTTACTGAACTGTCAGTGTGTAAGAACCTATACGCATCAATCCATATTTATGCTTTTGTACATGTGTGATTCAGAGACAGAGAAGTGTACACACACCATGGTTGAGGTAGAACTGAGCTATGGGCAGCAGGACTCGGGCGAACGACAGGTCTGAGCTGAGCCGACCGAAGAGCGCCTTGATGCACGGGAATGTTCGGAAGACCAGCGAGGCATCCTCCTCACACACACTGTCCAGGATACACACTGCCTCCACCAGACACTGAGAGAGGAAACAGGACCACAATAAAATCCGGTTAGAGAGTTGCTCGGATTATAAGAAAAATGTGAGCACTGTGTTTCTTTTTTTTTTTTTTTTTTTTATCCTCCTCCAAAAAGTCTCATCTGTTTATTCTAGTTTTACTGAATGTTTCTAGTCAGCCATTTCCATAGTGGCTTTTTACTCTCAGATAAGTGACATGAATTTCAGCCGTTACATGTGTAGGTGTTCACTAAATTAGTACAATATTCCTCCCAATCAAAGTGCTCTTTACACACTACACAATGTTACACTACTGACTGTTATTATTGCAGGAAAAATGGATAGGACTATGAGGATCTGTAAGATACTGTTAATATATGATACACGGGCTCACCGCTTTCTGCAGGTCTGTGTCTGTCCTTTTTAGTGCCTCTGAGACAAAGAGAAGAACACATATCACAAAAAACATAACATTTATTTAGTTCAAATTCTGGATTTACAACTACATGACTTGCTTCTCTCTCACACACACTGCACAGTTTAACACACACACACACACACACACGCTGACTCACTGCGATCGCTCTGTTCGATGAGGCGCTGGCAGTACTGGAAAGCCTTCTCTCTCAGGCGCTCCTTTGGAGGGAGCAATCGGCTGGAGGAGGAAGTGGCCGAAACCATGGAAACCACTGATCCGTCCACCTCCGACCGGTCATCTGCAACATGGGAGGGCACGAAGGAGAGGTCGAAATGTTCTCAAAGCAGTGATGATTTATTATAAACAAATTCCACATGAAGTATTCTCAGACTGCCAAATCTGAACAGAAAACGGGTTAGAATGTTTTGGAAAGGTTTTAGTTTCTGGAGATCATGACCAGTGCTGTGGTTTACAGAAAAAAGACACTTCAATCAAGACGAACTTCTTATTTTAGCCTCCGGAATCAACAAAGAATGTGCAAGTTAGTGATATAAACAGAAACTTAAATTGATGTAGTCATAGAAAACTAGAAAACTCAAAACCAAGTAACTGATGGAAACAACAGTTTTTGAAACTGGTCCAGCGTTGAGTGAGAGGACTGCAGCTGGCAGCTGCCTGACAAGGAGCAACCACTCACAGCATGTTCGCTCTATCAATGTACAGTACAGGCCAAAAGTTTGGACACACCTTCTCATTCAATGCGTTTTCTTTATTTTCATGACTATTTACATTGTAGATTCTCACTGAAGGCATCAAAACTATGAATGAACACATGTGGAGTTATGTACTTAACAAAAAAAGGTGAAATAACTGAAAACATGTTTTATATTCTAGTTTCTTCAAAATAGCCACCCTTTGCTCTGATTACTGCTTTGCACACTCTTGGCATTCTCTCCATGAGCTTCAAGAGGTAGTCACCTGAAATGGTTTCCACTTCACAGGTGTGCCTTATCAGGGTTAATTAGTGGAATTTCTTGCTTTATCAATGGGGTTGGGACCATCAGTTGTGTTGTGCAGAAGTCAGGTTAATACACAGCCGACAGCCCTATTGGACAACTGTTAAAATTCATATTATGGCAAGAACCAATCAGCTAACTAAAGAAAAATGAGTGGCCATCATTACTTTAAGAAATGAAGGTCAGTCAGTCCGGAAAATTGCAAAAACTTTAAATGTGTCCCCAAGTGGAGTCGCAAAAACCATCAAGCGCTACCACGAAACTGGCACACATGAGGACCGACCCAGGAAAGGAAGACCAAGAGTCACCTCTGCTTCTGAGGATAAGCTCATCCGAGTCACCAGCCTCAGAAATCGCAAGTTAACAGCAGCTCAGATCAGAGACCAGATGAATGCCACACAGAGTTCTAGCAGCAGACCCATCTCTAGAACAACTGTTAAGAGGAGACTGCGCGAATCAGGCCTTCATGGTCAAATAGCTGCTAGGAAACCACTGCTAAGGAGAGGCAACAAGCAGAAGAGATTTGTTTGGGCCAAGAAACACAAGGAATGGACGTTAGACCAGTGAAAATCTGTGCTTTGGTCTGATGAGTCCAAATTTGAGATCTTTGGTTCCAACCACCGTGTCTTTGTGAGACGCAGAAAAGGTGAACGGATGGATTCCACATGCCTGGTTCCCACTGTGAAGCATGGAGGAGGAGGTGTGATGGTGTGGGGGTGTTTTGCTGGTGACACTGTTGGGGATTTATTCAAAATTGAAGGCACACTGAACCAGCATGGCTACCACAGCATCCTGCAGCGACATGCCATCCCATCCGGTTTGCGTTTAGTTGGACGATCATTTATTTTTCAACAGGACAATGACCCCAAACACACCTCCAGGCTGTGTAAGGGCTATTTGACCAAGAAGGAGAGTGATGGAGTGCTGCGGCAGATGACCTGGCCTCCACAGTCACCGGACCTGAGCCCAATCGAGATGGTTTGGGGTGAGCTGGACCGCAGAGTGAAGGCAAAGGGGCCAACAAGTGCTAAACACCTCTGGGAACTCCTTCAAGACTGTTGGAAAACCATTTCAGGTGACTACCTCTTGAAGCTCATGGAGAGAATGCCAAGAGTGTGCAAAGCAGTAATCAGAGCAAAGGGTGGCTATTTTGAAGAAACTAGAATATAAAACATGCTTTCAGTTATTTCACCTTTTTTTGTTAAGTACATAACTCCACATGTGTTCATTCATAGTTTTGATGCCTTCAGTGAGAATCTACAATGTAAATAGTCATGAAAATAAAGAAAACGCATTGAATGAGAAGGTGTGTCCAAACTTTTGGCCTGTACTGTACATCCACTAAAAGTGTTTGTTTTAGCCACAGATTAGTATTCTAAGTGTCTGGCAACACGATGGAAAGGATCCCTTCAGAGATAGACCTTCTTGTGAAAGAGTAAAATCCTTTTTGTTTAACCAGAAACAGCCTTGAAATCTCTATCCCCAAACCCACCAGACTGCATTTAAATAAACAGTAATTTTATCAGCATAAATCACACTTAATTTAAAGTGGACAGAAACAAAATAAAACTCACAAAAGCCATCCTAGTTTGTCTTTCCGCTGTTCCAACAATCACCAACTCTGGTTAGGGTTGAAACAAAGCCGTAATTCATCCAGTTAGATGTGAAAATATGCTGCCTCTATACGCGCTAAAATGTCTGTTTTTTAAATGGAGTCTGGTGTGTTTGGTGATGATTTTGGGGCTGTGTCTGGTTAAACAAAAAGGATCTATTCTTTCACAAAAAGGTCTATCTCTGTAGGGATCCTTGCCATAATGTTGTCAGACAGAATAACAATCTGAGCCTGTCAGTGGCAAAACTAACACTGTTAGTGGACATAAACGGTGTGAACAGGCAATGAGTGGTTAAATCGCAGCCTGTTTCGCAGTTGCCGGCTGCAGCCCTCTCACTCAATACCAATTGTACTGATTTCGTCACTTAGACACAAAAACTGAATACTGAAGTTAACCTTCAGAGCTTTACTTAAACTTGGAGTTGAGGTTTAGTTAAGAGATTATTATAAAGGTTTAGAGACACTTAGGTTAATTTTCCACACAATCACATCCCTTTAGAAAGATTAAAAACTGACGGTTGGGTATGTAACGTAGCACAGGAATTAGCCTTAAGGTGTTTTGTTAGATCGTGCAGAATTAACATAAATTAGATATTTATATGGATCAATGTACTTTGACAGAGTAAGGCATGAACAACAACTCACAGAAGTGTCAAGTGCAAACAATAAAACACATAAAAGAATCTGGCTTGCTCCTCGTACACGTCAAATATGTGTTTAGTACAGTAATATTAATGTCTGAATATCTGAACGTGGTCAAAGTCAGAGCAGCTTATTAGTCATTCATCACAGTGACTCATTCAACATTACAACCTCGTGAGGAGATTAAAGGCAGTGGTGAAAGAAATTTTCAGATCCTTTACTTAAGTGCGACCACCAATATCACACCGAAAACACTCCGCAAGCAAAAGTCCTGCATTCAAAACCTTACTTAAGTTAATACATCTGATGTTTTCGGATTAATATTCCTGCTGTATTAATGTGTATGTCGGATTTTACAGCTGTAATTGTTTCTCAAAAGTCAACTTTTTATGGTGTACGAAAAACAGCCCGGTTTATAGCTTTGTGACGATGCATCATCCAGCTGATCCTCAAGGGTTTTTAAAGAGTTTATTTAGCTTAAGAAGGAGGAGAATTTTCTCAACACATAAAAGAACACCTCACCAAATCAACACATCTGAATAACTGTAATCTGTAAAGTAACTAAGGCTGTCAGACAAAATGTTGTGGAGTAAAAAACAAAATATTTGTAAAGTACGACTACCTCAAATCTAAACTAATGTACAATACTTGAGTAATTGTACTTAGTTACATTCCACCACTGATTAAGGGAAGGGTTAAAGATGCACACACCAGTAAAAAAGTAGTTAAGAAGTCACAGATCAGGTTTGTGGTGAGATAGTTTGTTAGATGAAGTGTAAGTCATGATCATATCAAGCGTTGTGAGTTAACCTGTGCCGCCCCGAAGTTAAACAGAACAGAAACGTAAGAGTTTACAGCTTCTTGGATGCACGTGCATGCAGGGAAGGTCCACATGTCTTACCATTAGAAAAGGAGTGGGAGTGGGAGAGGGAGAGGCTGTGCTGCAGCCTCTGTGCTGGAGATGATGAAAACACAGAGCAGGACATCTGAGATTGATGATATGAACAAACCACAGCCACCAAGGTTGATACTTAGAGGCTGATGTTCCTTGTATGTACACAGTAGCTATGACATGAAGCGATGAGCATGGGGAGACAAAACATTGTGGTTTTTTATTGGTGGAAAAGGTCGTACCGGTGTCAGCTGTGCTGTTGCTGTTGGAAACAGAGTGGTAGGTGAGGAGCCAATGGCGAAGCATGGAAAAGGAGTAGACGTTCATCCACTGGTCCTCGGTGAAACCCTGGCCCACACACAGCACGGTGAAGAAATCACTTGACACTGTTCCATCCAGCTCTGCAATCGGCACCGGCTGATAGAGAACAGAAACACAAAAATACACAATAAAGAAGAAGAAGAAAAGGAGAACAGAAAGGAATGTCTACATCTTCTCCACTTTTTGTACTAGTGAGAGAGTTGAAGGCTCAATATGAAAGTGGATTACTGACCTGACGTGACCTCTGCCCTGTGAAGAATCCTCCTGAGGAAGTGCCGCCTCCCTGAGTGATGCTGGCATAACGCAACCAATCCACAAGCTTTTTACTCAGCAAGGTCACATGATCTGTCAGTCAGAGGCAGAGAAGGACAAAGGATTTTGTGACGGTGGAATCACTTGATCATTGATTAGATGTCTATAGCTTGGCTTTAAATTTACTTTTCCCACTCCATACGTTACCTTCGGTGAGGCACTTGGGGCTGTGTGTGAGAATGGTGTTGAGGATCGGCAGGGTGTGTGTGAGCAAGTGAGGTGGCCCCTCTGATTGTCGGCTTTCCAGACTGCGAAGGAGCTGAGCGCACAGAGACGACAGGTCAGCCCTGGATCCAGCCTGTTGGGGTGAAAGTTTACAAAAGACAGGGTTAAGGCACCTGAAAACAAAACAAGCTCCTCTGTGTCTTACTAAGTCACTGGGTGCTGAATCCATGAATAGTGTGTGTGTCTATGTATTTTCACTGCCACCAAACTCTTTTTTTAAATTCTACACCTAAACACACACAAAAACAAACTATGGTATGTTTTACTCACATCAGTTATAGAAAGAAATCTTTTGTTGATTGATAATTTTCACAAACCATGACGTCTGATTAGACACTAGTAATTTAAGAGGCAAC
This sequence comes from Epinephelus lanceolatus, assembly GCF_041903045.1. NCBI lineage: Eukaryota > Metazoa > Chordata > Actinopteri > Perciformes > Serranidae > Epinephelus > Epinephelus lanceolatus. The sequence goes on from NC_135751.1 coordinate 36,764,273, forward strand.
AGACATCCTCTTAAAATCTCATTTACGTGTCAAAATAAATATGACTGAAGCCAAATAAGATATATGTGTCACTTCACACCTGTGAGAGCAGCAGCGCAGCAGCATGGCTGTTCAGCTGACTGATGTTCTCCTGGCTGTAGTTCACATCCTGGCCAGAGGTGGGGAGCGTCTCTCTGAGCACAGCTGAGCCCAGCACCTGAAACTGCTCAGCAGGCGATGAGAGGAGCAATTGAAGCCTCTTCTGAAGCTCTGGGGGCAACCTTTGATGACAACAGAGGAGACATATGGCAGGAAATTCTGTCAAGTCAAGACAGTTTTATTTATATATATCCAATATCACAAAGGGCATCTGTACAGCATAAGAAACCCCCTGTCCTTTGACCTGCCTGAGACAAAAACTTAAACAGGGAAAAAATGGAAGAAACCTCAGGAGGAGCAGCTGAGGAGGGATCCCTCTCCCACTTGATGGACAGACATGCAATGTGTGTATAAAGTAAAAGCTCACAGTCTGGAGCAGAAATGGAGGAAGATTGATGACTGTGTTTGCCATCTAAGAGGGCATGTGAGATCACAACAGGCAGTAAATGGGTGTTTAGAGGAACGAGATGAAGAGGGGGTGAAGAAAAAAGGCGTTGGACAATGATGGAGCAAATTGAATGTGATGAGAGCAGAAAGGTGACTGGACAGAGGGTCGTGAAGGGTGTATGAGAGGTGCAGGCTGGCGCTCTTACGTCCTGATGTATTTGTTGGCAGAGAGGATGAGGTGCAGCCTCTGGAGGGAGTCGACAGCCTCATGGCCGAGCTCCTTCCCCTGGAGCAGCTTGACTAACCTGCCGTAAAACTTCTGCAGCTCAGAATCCTGAATCTCCCTGGAAATAACACACAGAGGTGCAGGTTTTGTCTCTGGAAAGTTCTTCAAGACAAGAGTATCAACTGACACAATATTTATAAAATCTATATTTCAACAGAATCAACGTCAAAATTCGACTGCCTGTCCATAAATCCCTGAACAGTTTAGGTCCAAGTTGTCGGATCTCCTGCCTTCTATGAATCTCGCAGACCACTCAGGTCGGTTGGCTCTAGTTTACTGGTTGTTCCCAGAGTAACATCCAAACATGATAAAGCTGCTTTAGATTGTATGCCACTAAAATGTGGAACAAATTGCCAGAAGAGCCGAGACTTGAGACAATGCGACTAGGGATGCACAATAATATCGGCATGTCATCACTATCGGCCGATATGCTTTTTCTTATTTTGCACAATGAATAAATATTACATACAATGAAAAGCATTTTACTTAATATCTCCATCTGCTGGAGGGCTGTCACGATAAGAGTATGCATGTATAATACGATGTTAATTCCACCACAGAAGAGACTTGATGAGGACTAAAATTAGGTGGGGAAAAAAGTGGATATATTAATACCAGTATTGGTTGTCGGTCAAATGAGTTGATATAAATCGGCCTGTGTCTCCTATAAAGCACTTTGGGCTGCCTTTGGGTATGTTACATGCGATATAAATGTAATGTGCTTTTGTGTGTTTGTTTGTGGCTGTGTGCTTTGGTTTATGTTGTGCTTTTGTGTAGTACACTTTCAATGTTTTAGATTATATGGTTATATCATTCTGTTATTGTTCTTATGTCTTGTTGTTTTTGCTTATGTGCCCTGCTGTGTGCTTTTGTGTATGGTTATATGCTTGCTCTGTATTTATGTGACCTCCTATGGACACGTCATCAATCTACTTTTATCTGTGAATGTTATTTTGTATTTTTACACATATACCACCAACCTGCCAGGGACTGCAGATAAAAATTAGCCTGTATGGCTACATCTGGGCACATTTACGTGACTTAAGTGATCATGTAAATTAATGTGCACTGTCCCTTTATAAAAGAAATTTACATATAATTGTGCTTTTGCCTTGATCATTAATAAATCCTTTAAATCATTTACCTGCAAAACTTAATACATGTCTAGTGTTGCGAGCTACAGCCTCATAAAATCAACTGTTTCAAACTGAACACTTCTAAGACAATTTAAAGGGTCACATTAACTTAAATAACGTCAATTCTGTTACATTAATTAAAACACAGCAGGCGTGATAATAAAAAATAGTTGTTTGCCGTCCTACCGTTAATATACAGCCTTAAAATTCACGCTACATGTACGTAAACATTAAGTTTTCGACAGGCTAGCTAGCTTTAGCCTAGTTAGCTTAGCAGCGGAAATGCTAACACTGTGCGGAAACTAGCTAAAGAAGAAGAGCTTAAAATGGCGGACAAAGTTCTTCTGATGTTTCCTTACCTCGCTTGTTTAATTAAACTCTCTGAACCGTGAGAATACATTTTGAAAGATAGTCGGACATTCCTCCTCTCCGCTGTTTCTGTGTGCAGCGGAAGGTAAACAGTGCGGCCGCTAATCGGGTCCTGACTGGAATCACATGACCGCCACTTTAGTTCCGCCTTCACTGCCGGGCTGTGATGGAGCTTCTTCTTCTTCTTCTTCTTCTTCTTCTTCTTCTTCTTCTTCTTCTTCTTCTTCTGACACATCATTCACAAAATCTAGGCTATTTGAAGAGAGGAAGTCAGATGTTGCAACTGACCCAACTGTGGGGACTGTTGCAACCTTATTTTATACAGTCTATGGTTGCAACATGTTAAAAATACATCACATTTTATTACATAACTTTTGCTTTTGCTTTCCTGTCAGTCAGCACTGTATGCTGAGAATATGCATCGTTGTTCAATAATATGACTGAGAACAAACAGAATAAAATTTCTAATTTAAGATGAATTATTTTGTGTATGACAAACAATAATGGCTAATATATAATAATAATGGATCATTACAATGATAAGGTTACATTAATACACAATAATAACACATTTTATTTATGGGCACCCTTGAAGACACTCAAGGTCACCTTACAGGCAAAGATAGAGAAAATAACAGCAGATTAAAGGAGACAATGAGATGAGGAATAAAGTAACATGAAAAAATAAATCATGACAACAAATAAATATTCAGCAAAATGAGTTTTCAGTGAATAAAATTCAGCGTAAATGGTGGATGTGTTTATAGTTACGTAACTCACAATGACTTGTGTGTTTGCATTTTAACATAATCTTATTTAATCTTTTTATAATGGCATCAGTATGCCAGTGTAGCAGACAGCAGCTGACAATTTTATTTGTTCAGGTGAAGTATAGTTTAATGTAATCAAAATGACCTGTGCATGTTGGAAAATACTGTCAGTCTGTTTGCTATGTGTGCTTAGCTATCAGCCATGACTGAATCATGTGACACACTGACCTGGACACATGTTAACTATAGTCGCATAAAAGTCAACCAAGTGATGTTTCAAACTAAGGTTTGATCATTTCATGCAAAATGTGACGGTAGTATGACAAAAATACAGCTCCTGAAAAAATCCTTTAATACCTCCAAAATATTTTTGTCACAGTAAATGCAGCAGCAGATGTTGAATGTGTCCTCTCTCTTGGGGTTGAAGGTGTAACTGAACATGTGCAGTATGAGTGTCATCACTCCAGCATGTTTCTGATTAGAGGAGTGGGAGCTGTTGCAGCCGTCTCCAGCCTTCCCTAAAACCATATTTGTCTAATCATATCCAGTGAAAATGAATGTATCATAAGAAAAGCATGTTTTTGGTTTGCTTTTTTCCTTTTTTGATGGAGGACCCACTACAGTGTTATGTCACTTTAAGGCTTTACGTTAGTTAGCCTGCTTCAAATGTCTGTTTCAAATTATTTATTTACTTTACTTTTACTTTTTTAATCCCAGATAGATAGATAGCTAGATAGATAGATAGATAGATGAGCTTCTCATACACGAATGATAACTATCCAAGGACACAGTTTACTTCAGGTACACATAAGGAAGCAAAATACTACATGTCTCGATGTCGTAATGGTTCATTTTGTTCCTACAAAACTTATCATAACTGTCAGTTACTTTCAGTGCAGAGAAAAAACTTGTGGAGGCCACTTTTCTGTCTGTGATTGATTACGGTGACATTTTGTATATGCATGCAGCCTCCTCCATTTTACGTAGCCTTGATTCAGTGTACCATGCATCTCTATGTTTTATTACAATCGCAAAGTCACTTACTCATCACTGTGTTCTTTATGATTTGGTGGGTTGGGTGTCATTGCATTTGCAGACAGCAGCACTGGTATATTTTTATCTATAAAGCAATATTGGTCAAAAGCTGCCTTCTCCTACTCTGCACCTTGGACTTGGAACAATCTCCAAAAAGCTCTTAAATTAGAAACACTTATATCCATTGATGAATTTAAGGGCATCATAAAGAATGTGGTGACAGAGACATGTGCTTGTTTCTCTTGTTAGTTGTTGTGTTATTGTGGATTTTTGTGTTATATGTTGTATTTGTTGCATTTTAAATGTGTTTTGATTGGCTGCTGCCTCGGCCAGGTCTCTCCTGTAAAGAGATTTTCAATCTGAATGGGACTTCCGGGTTAAATAAAGTTTAAATGAAAGAAAAATAGCCCCTGTGACTGCCATACTATCATTACTGGGCTCCTGATTAATGTGCAGCCCACGCAGCATTTAACTGTTTGCAACTATGACAGTGAATCAAATAAGATCATGATGTGTTTTGAATGTGAAATTGTAAGTCACTGCAGCCATCAGACAGATGGATTAAAGATTATATAGAAATATACTTAAGTGAAGTGCAATTTAGTATTTCCATACTCCAAGAAATATTTGCCTGTCATGTTGATGTCATGCAGCTCAGTGATGTTAGATGAAAACCTCAGAGACAAGAAATAAACCTACAACTGAGCAATTATAAACTTCTAATGAGTCACTCTGTTATAGCCTATTCAGTCATGCGGCCACCGTACCTGCTGCCAGACAGAGAGAGCACAGAGTGAGACAGGTCAGAGAGAGAAAGAGAGAGAGAGACTGCGGGGTTGCGCTCCTCCTCACCTCTCTGCTGTGAACATATTATTTCCATCTGAGCTCACACCGCCCGCCTCCGCTCTCTGTCGCTCTCTGTGCCTCTCTCTGTCGATCTTTCATCTGAGGCACAGTGTCGGGGCCAAGGCTCCCATGCGCTCTTCACTCAGCCTACTTTCAAAGTCACCTCTCTTTTGGATAAATGGAGACAACCTGAGCCTCTCTTTGGGATTAATGGTGAACAAACCGGTTTAAAGACAAAACAACACAAACCAACTTTGGCCAAGTTTGATTTCTCCCACACTCTTTGGACGACTTAACGCACCACAGGTAGGCAAAATAACTCTTATCATGATCAGTGTGTTTACGCATGTTGGCTTCAGTGTGTTGATGAGTTCAGATATATAGAAATATATTTTTAAAGTGTCCGGACAGGCGTGTAAATGTGCGTCTGTCGGAGTCGGAATGGAAAAACCGAGAAGCAGAGAGGTGATATTACACCCCATAATATCACCGCATCAGCAATGACAGCCCGTCACACTGCGTGTCACTGCAACACACATCTGTCCGACTCACCCAAACTCTCACAAGTTTTTCCTTTCAAAGTGTCTCAATCTCTGAGTTACTGAGTGAGTAAATCCACTCTGTTAATCACTTGTGCACCTGCACTGTGAATGTTGCAGATCCTAATGAACGGCATGTTCCCTTCACTGTCATCTCGGCTCCTAAATTATTAGTTTGGTAACACAATAGCTCAACCTCTGTCAGCAGCAGGTTATTATCTGGCAGCATCAAAATGTTTGGGATTCCAGCAGCAGGTGCAGAAGACAATGGGATCCAGTGAGGGAGGAACAAGACACACAGGCCATGTGCATGCACACTGATGCGACTGTGTTCTGCTTATTCATCACCACTGCACTGATCTGATATTTTTAAATATCAGTTTTGCTGTGTTGTAATATGACATGTTGAAAGCAATAGAAAGTTATGCACGAGAAGAACTTTCCATTCCACCTCACAACCACTTTGCTCCAGATATAGGATACGCTCATTTTTGAGTGACTGATTATTTTCTCGATTAATCGATAAGTTGTTTGGTCGATTAAAGTTCCCCAAAGCCTGAGATGACGTCCTCATATTTCTTGCTTTGTCCACAACCCAAAGATATTCAATTAACTGTCATAAAAGAGCAAAGAAACCAGAAAATATTCACATTTAAGAAGCTGGAATCAGAAGTTTTCACCTCACAACCAGTTTGCATTAGGGCTGCAGCTATAGGGTATTTTCATTTTTGAGTGATCTGTGTGTTATTTTCTCAATTAATCAATAAGTTTGATCTATTAAAGTTCCCCAAAGCCTTTGATGACGTCCTCAAACGTCAGTTAATTGTCACAGAGAAGTAAAGACACCAGAAAATATTCACATTTAAAAGGCTGGAATCAGAGAACTTTTCTAAAAAGATCACTGAAACTGATTAAATGATTATCAAATTATTAATAGATGGCAACTAATCGATTAATCGTTGCAGCTCTAGTGAGCAATTCTTTAAACATTAACCAGAAATCGCTCCATAGAAAGACAAAATGCTCTTCAGCGTCAAAAATTGTCATAACTGTGGCATAAAATACCTATTTTTCACTGTACCGTATGATAATTATAAGATGACTGTGTCCCTTTTTAAAATGATGTAAATTCTACAATTGCATATGTCAGAATTTATTCAATGGGATCTCCGTCTCTCTTCCCCCTCCGTCCACAGACAAAGCCCACATATCAAATTCCCATAAGCTCCAGCTATGTTGCCAGACAATGGAGCCTTTATGATGGTTCGCACACCTGAACCAATCATATCTGCCTATCAGCCAGCCAGCCAATCCTCATCCAGTACACTCACAGTCAGCCTGGACACACACTTGGCCTCTATAGGATCACTGAGCCTTGTCTCGCTGACATGGACGCACAGAGATCAAACCTGAAATGTGCAGGAACATCAACAAGTCCAGTGACTGTGCTGATGTTAGACTGTAATCTTCAGTCTGTGGGTCAGTGTCACGCCTCTTAGTTTGTGTGTGGTTAGCTGAATGTGGAATAAATCTGGGTCACTATGATGCTCATACATGCTGAGGTGACATTTTCACTGGGGACTCTTTTCGAAATCATGTTCAAAAACTTTTTTTTTTTAGCTGCACCAATCATGTTTAAAATGTGACTAACTGTCCAGCCGTCATATTCAGGCTGAGAACGTGACTTGAGCTGCTGATTCTGCTCTGATGAACTCCAAAAAGAAGTACAGAGGAGCAACAGAGGAGATTCAAATCTCTTTTTTTCTGCAGGAAGACCCTTACACCCTTCAATTTACTGCGTCCCCCTACTTCTCAGTCCAGATCCAGTGCTAATATGGAACCCATATCCTCACATATTTGGCATTTCAAAAAACAAAAGAAAAACCAGGGAGGAAACTATTAACGATGTGTCACAGTAACATCACACAGATCATCTCTCACATGGTGTTAAAGTGACAGTGATCATCATACAGTTATCACAAGGAAATCTGAGTAACATCTATAGAGAGAGAGGTGACATATAGATAAGCTGCTGAAACTAATACAATCATAATGGAACAATCCACTGAACCATTTCCTCTGAACCGTCAGCTAAAATGGTTGCTCATTCATTACTAGCAGACAGTAGCACACATTTAAATCTACTTTAACCCAAAAACACTGAGTCAACAAAATGTAAGTTATATGCTTGAAGTTACTGCAGGAGCAAAAGCATTAAAGACAAATAAGATATAGGATCAGAAATTAAAAGCAGATGTAGAGATTGGGGTGTATGTGAAGGATACATGTTAAAGATTACTTTAACTTATGTTAGTTATTGGATACAGATGTTGTAAGGATGCTCGGCTAGTACGTCATAATGTCATCATATCATACAGGTGTTATTTTGGAACCCTGCAAGATGTCTTTGTAGCTAAAAATGTAGGTGTTACGCTGCTAAACTGAATCAACATTAGGAAAAAACTAAATATAAATGCCTTTAAGACTCACAGTTATACACCTGGATCCAAACACCTCATACGCTCTAGAGCAGTCGTTCGTCCACGGGGTCTCAGATTTCTCCTTGGTCATTAGTTCAAGGTCCACACAGTTTAATATATGCAGCATCAAAAAGTATCTGTCCGTAAGTCATTCACTCTACAGCAGGAAACGGCTCTACAAATTAAAAGCTCTGAGCCAGAAATTCACTGTACTTCAATATAAAGTGTGTTTTTCACAAAGGTGACACGTTCGTGAGTTGATTGCGGGCCATTCTGAATGAACTCGCGACCCACCAGTTGGGAACCTCTGAACTAGAGATCTCAAAAAGCTCACAGTGGCGCTGTTTGTCAAGTCATTTGGCTTCTTTAAAGGAACACTTCACCCACAAAATGATCACTTGTATGTCAGTTACTCACCCTGAGTTACGTTGAATTTGTCACATGCCTCTGCTGAACAAAGAATCCAAAATGGAGAAAATTCTTGATGAATGGGAGTAAAAGACGGCCCCCAATCAACAACAGCAAATCAATACAAAAACATCCATTGACAAACCCTCACACAGCTCGTGCAGTGTAATCCAAGTCTCATTAATCCAGTTGTGTGCTCAGTACTTCCCAAACACATGCCTTTTCACCATAGCGACACTACTTAAAACACTTCTGCATACGAGCGGAGTTCAAACGCACACACCTGCCCAGGTGCACCAATCATCTGTGCATGACACTGCTTATGGGGAAGTTTAAATTAGTGAGGCTGTAACAAAGAGACATGTGTTTAGGAAGTACTGAGCATACGATTGGATGAATGAGACCTGGATTATACTGCACGAGCTGTGTGACAGTTTGTCTTGATATAGTTTTGCTGTTGTTAAGCGTGGCCCCATTGTAATCCCAATTCATTACAAAGTTTCTCAGTTTTTGGATTCTTCATTCATGGAAGGCATGCCAGAAACACAGAGTTTTCTTCAGAAATTAAACATAACATGGGGTAAGTAACTGACTTACAATGATCGTTTTGCCAGTGCGGTATTCTTTTAACTCCAGTGCCCTCATTTGATTTGTTTTAACAAATGCAAATTAGTGGTATATGATACCAACTGGCATGGAAAGGGTTAATATTTGATTAAATAATGATTTAAATCCATTAAACACATTTTAATAAAAGAATGAAACAAAAAAATCCCTGGAGGAACTGATCAAAAATTCCTAATTTTACCAGGGGGAGGGTGGTATGACGTATTTTTGTCACGGGAGGAAATGAAAGGACTTTAAATAAAATCTGACATTGCACTTAAAAAAATATAAAAGATAGAAATAAAGAATAAAAGCACCAAAATCAGTGTCGTGGGTCATGATTTACAATTGTCAGACTGAGATAATAACAGCAGAATAATCTCATTACCTGTTAGTATGTTGAAAATATTTCAATATGTTTTTCTTAACAAATGCAAATTAGTGGTTTATAATACAAACTGGCATTTAAAGGGTTAATATTTTATTAAACAATGATTTAAATCATTTTAAAGCATTTTAATAAAAAGAATGAAACAAAATAAACCTAGAGGAAATGGTAAAAAAAAAAGTGACACACATGGTCCTTTGACAATTTGTGGTGATGATAAATAAATAAAATAAATAAATGTAGGAAGTTTCCATTAGCAGGTCACAGAGGTTAAAGGGTTAATCTCTGCAGTCGTTGGTTCTTACTCATGAACTGTTCTAACGCTCAGATCTGATTTGCACCTTAGTATATGCCCAGCTTTAAAACTTTTGTGGGAATCATCAGCATTTGGTCCAAGATATGAAGCGATTACTATTTTCAACACACTTTGCTGCTTTTCAGCTCAGATTTAGTTTTGTTTATTTGATGCAGACGTAACAGCAGCTTTAGGTCTGCACATTTATGCACATGAACCAGATGTGCTGCGTTTTGTGGTTGTAGTGAAACGCTATTTTGCAACACCTGTCCACGGGAGGCTTTTTAGAAATTAAAATACTAAAAGAAAATGCATCCGCAAGCACCACAAATACATCCCAAAATCCATCCACACAAATACAAAACACTGGTGTTTCTACTGTTGTGTTGAGTGTGAGAACAATGTTGTTTCTTTCAGCCATGATTTAGTTAGTTAGTTAGTTCGTTAGTCGCAGTTTATTTCGAAAATGTAAGTAGTATAAAAAACAAAATAATCAAACAGTAGTGGACAGACATAAAAACAGGTTACTAAAGGAGGCATGAAAACTGAAAACAACGTATAATTATTTGATTTACATGTCCAAAAAGGAGTGTGAGGAAGTACAAACTTATTTATTCCCTTAATTTCTTCTCCATATATGAATAATAGTCAGTCATGTAGCTCCACATCAATATAAAGATGTACAATAATTAATTCTCATAGACCTATTTTAATATATTAAATTAAATACCAATTATATTTGTCTCACAGCAAGATATAAAATAATTACTTAGAATATAAAATCTCATCTTTATATCTTTATCCAATCATGACAGATGTGTTTTGTTTGTCAAATTATGCACATATACACAAACTATGTGTTCCTACTCACACATACACACACATACACAAAACTGATGGTAATAAATAATTGAATAAATAAAGAGTGAACACCTGCGGACAGTCAAACACCTTTTTCATTCTTGTACCTTGTGAAAATCATCTCTTTATACCTCGTTTTAAACTGGGTTATGTTAATTACTATTATGTTATTTAATGCCATGTTCCACAGTTTTGCTACTTTAAAAGATTAATTGTTCAAATTATGTTTTGCGTAATGTAAAAAGGTGTCAATCACCTTATGATCTTGATGCCTGATATCTAGAGTAAGACACTGACACTTATGATCACATGAGAGCACATGAAATATCATATGACAACCTGACACCCCTTTGACCCTGATTATACTTTGACAATGTGCTGCAAACATCACGACCTGATCATCATCAGAGCAAGTTTAATTCTTAGTTTCATATATATGCTCCTACTGTTTAATGTAGGACTAAATATGTGATGATTTTAATGTTTAAAAATGTTTATATCTGCAAAAATATTTCACTCTCAGTTTCATTTAAGATGGCAGGCGTATGCTTTAGAGTACTCTGCAAATAGCATGTCTGTTGTGCTTGAATGTGGAATCAGTCCAATTTAAATGTTGTATACTGTATATTACATGCTCACATGATATGCAGTGGTGTAGTGGAGGGTATACGCAGGTATTCAGGGTATACCCACTTTGTTTTCTGGCTGTTTACAGTCAAAATAAGTGCTTGAATATAAAGGAGAGTGAACCCACTCCCTTCTCATCTACCTTGTCATGCACCCACCTCGACTCATGATGATGAGAGTTGAGTTTGTCTGCAGACTATACTGTGTGTCTTTGTTGACAAAATGGTGGTCGATATCACTGAATGTTTTACACAGAGCATGAATTTACACTTGCATACAGCAGGATAATGAATATATCTACAGAGTGCATATGTCCTCAGTAGTAACCCCGTGTGTGTGATTTAGATGAGACATAAAGGCAGAGCAAGGCGAGGTGGTAAACAGTTCAAACAGACAACTGAGCGGGGTGTTAGAAAATAATGGAAACAATCACGCTGCTCAGTGCACCAGAGTCCTGCACGCAGTTGTGTTTGTGTGTCTGCCTCTTTTAAGTCTGCAGCTGCTGAAAAAAAGGGGAAAACAGAAGGTTTATTGCGAGGAGACACACGCACACACACACACACACACACACACACACACACACATATACACTGCTCTAAAAAACCCAATCAACTCCTCTGACCACAATACTATAAAGAAAAGCAGCCGACTGAGAGGACTAAAACAGAATAGAGGAAGAGAGCAACTACTCACATCTGGTTTGAAAAGGAGGAAGTAAGGATGAGCTTTCTCGGTAATGAACTCCAAAATAAGAGAAGAGAGAAGAGGAAACATGTATGTGGTTACTGAAGGGGTCTGCATGTGTGTGTGTCTGCATGCACGCTGTACTTCTGCATGAGAGCATGGGTGTGTGTTGGTGTGAGTGCTTGCGGTTTCATCATCTGCTGTAACTGTGGCAGTATACTCACACACACTGCAGAGAGAAATAATAGCCTCGAGTGTAGAGAGGGTGTGATATTTCTGTCTGCCTCAGACTGCATTTGAAAAGCAGCTTATCAATGATGTCGTTCAGCGACTGTCTGACAGCGTGGATATTTGAACATTTAATAATGTCACATAAAGAAAGTCACTGAGATGAGATGAATTTGACTGAAGATCGGTCCTGTTGAAACTTAGTAAACCAGCACGTGTCTGTATATGTGTAAACTTTAACATGCACGGTGCAGATTACAGTTGTATGCAAAAGTGTGTGTGTTTACATGAGTAATGGCATCGAATAGCATCGATTTGCCTAACTGTAGGCTGCAAGTCACAAAGCAGGATTGTAGGATAACACCCACGTGGCCACACGGCATGCAAATCCCAGAGATGCATGGACAGCGTGTGTGTGTGTGTGCGTGTGTGTGTGTGTGTGCATGTGAAATGATAAAAGAGAGAGGAAATCAAGTGGGAGTGAGACGCAGATAAAAAAGAGTCGAAATATGTTTCTGGAAAAGTAAAAAAAAAGGAGATTAAATGGAAAGATGTCAGTTGGTTAAAGTTTATGTTGTTTATGAGGGAAACGGATGAAGTGGAGAGTGTGTGGGACCCAAAGCTTCACTCTGAGGCTGTGTTGTTATACTTCATGAAGCCTCACATGCTTGTTCTGCAGATAATTATCAATGATCATATCATGAGAAGTGAGTCAGTTAAAAATAAAGCTAATGCTGGCATGGCAACAATGACAATTTGCTTTCTTGCCAAGATAGATAACACTCGTGTCTAGGGTTTACCTCAATGCTGCGAAACTTCAGTTGTTGCCATGGTAAGCGATGTCAAAATCAATATTTGAATGCTCCAAACATCCCAGATTGCCCATAAATTAAGAAACAGCAATCCAGCATAATTCAGTATGCATCAACATTAATTATTAGTTATCCTCAGACAAGGACAAACTTAACGATAGGCCAAGTTTTGTGACTCCGACAGTCTGACCATATTATAAATATACTAGCAAGATGTCTAAAAGCTCAAGCATGTGGAACACTTTAAAAAATTACAAAGATGACTCCCAAAAGGTGGAGTGCTAAAGGAAACTGACATATCACAAATTCAAAATCAGCTTGGCAAATCACCTGAAAACTGAGTAACATCTGAACCTTTGTGCAAAGTAATTTCAAGCAACCTGCATGCTAGCAACGTGGCTAATTGTCATGTTATTTTAGGTGCAATGACAGAAAAGTGATGTTTCAAAATATGTCTTGTCTTTGATCACCCCCACGAAGCTGTGATTAATCGCAAATATTCCTCCACGCTCTTCGATGCCCCAAAACTGGTATTCGGTACAGCAGTTGGGATCAAGTCATTGTTTTACAAGTCTCAAGTCCAAAGTCAAGTCCAACGTCCTAATGATTTTCGAGTCCTGAACTAGTCTTAATGTGCTCTTCAATATAAGAAAAATATTAAATGACCAAAAATCCTAAATGTTTTTTAAAAAATGCAGTTATTAGTTAAATATCCAGTGTTTGGGATTGAGGGGGAAATATTTGCAGAAATATGTAGTGTTTAATAACTGAAAATAAGAATTGTTGTGTTTTTGTTACCTTAGAATGAGCGTTAATGTCTACATAGGGAACGGGTCCTTGTCCATTGAATACGTCATGTTTCTACAGTAGCACAGAACAGACAAACCCAACACTGGCACTAGATAGGACCATTCATGTTTTTGGGTCGACCACCATAGCTGGCAGCCCTTCTGCATAGAAAAACCTCCATTATTTAAAGTGAAACTCCTGTATTCAGCATTTTTACCAGTTTAAATCACTGGGTGAGTGTATTTTCGAGAGGAAGAGACCTCTATGGATAATTTGGTGCAGGTAAAAACCTTCTGAACGTCTGGGTCTTAAGTTATAAGAGAAAAAAGGTGAGGACACATTAGCTGGTGCTGGGCTAGCGGCCTGGCGCCAACAAGCTAAACAGCATTGAAAAGCACTGATTTGAAAGGGAGGAGCGGAGAGGAGTAAGAAACCTCTGTGGACATGGTAAAAACCTCTTAAACAGGGGGGAAGTTTCAGCTGGTTGTAATCTGCAAGATGCCATTAAATCCCCTTAAATATGGGAACTGCCTATTGGTCCGACAGCCCATTGTTCCGACCATATTAAACCCATTGTTCCGAAGTCTGTTGCGAAATCATCATGACGCCCTGTGGTTAAGGTCTGGTTAGGTTTAGGCACAAAAAAACACTTGGTTAGGGTCAGGAAAAGATCATGGTGTGGGTTAAAATAAAAAAGAAAGTGGCAAACACATAAGCTGTGAGCCTGCTTCGCCTGCCGGGAGCCATTCAGCACCGCGGACCGTCGGACTAATGGGCTGTCGGACCAATGACATGGACCCCTTAAATATTACACACTGCTCCTTTAAAATGTTACTCAGCCTTAAGCTAACATTAGCTATGCATTGGCTAACTTTAGCTTAACAGCTAAAGAATGCTAAGCTGAGGCCAGCGTTTGCTTAGCAGTTAACGTTAGCCTCAGCTTAGCATTCTTTGTCCAACTTTAAATGTCGAACAAAGTTGGAAGTTGTTGCGTCATGTCTGTATTTTTCGACCCACACGTTTTATATACTTTAATTTATTGAGTTATAATCTGCAATCCTCACTGCAAGATGCCATTAAATGCCCTAAATGTCCCACGCTGCTCCTTTAAAGGGCCAGTGTGTAAGATTTAGGGGGATTTAATGTTATCTCGTGGGGAGGATTGCAGATTACAACCAGCTAAAACTTCTCCTGGTTGTTCAGGAGGTTTTAACGGGAGCCAAATTATCCAGAGGTCTCTTCCTCTCCAAAACAAACAGACCCCGAGTTTTTCCAAAGCTCTCATGGCAGAGAGGCTGCGAACTATGGTGGCTGACGCAAAAATGTGAGAACAGGAATGGCCCTTTCTAGAGCCAGTGTTCGTTTTGTCCATTCTGGGCTTCTGTAGAAAGATGGCAATGCAACATGGCAGACTCAATGGACGTGGACCCTCTCCCTATGTAGATATAAATGTCTCATTTGAAGGGAACGAAAACACAAAAATTCTTATTTTCAGGTGATTATACATTAAAGAAAACATACTTTTTATATTATATTCCATTTCTGCCAAACTATCCGCTTAAATCCTACACACTGCACCTTTAAAACGGTACTTAGCTGTTGAGCTAATGTTGGCTAAGCATAAGCTAGCCTCAGCTTAGCATTCTTTGTACAACCTTAAATGTCGAACAGAGTTGGAAGTTGTTGCGTTTCATCTGTATTTTTCAAAACCACATGTTTTATATCTCAATTTATTGAGTTATAATCTGCAATCCTCACTGCTAGATGCCATGCAATGCCCTAAATGTTACACACTGCTCCTTTGAAACGTTACTTAATGTTAGCTGTAAGCACCAGCTAACGTTAGATTAACAGGTAAGCATTCTTTGTGCAACTTTAAATGTCTAACAAAGTTGGAAATTGTTGCGTTTTGTCTGTATTTTCCAACCCACACGTTTATATACCTCAATTTGTTGAGTTAATTTCTGCAATCCTCACTGCTAGATGCCATTAAATGCCCTAAATGTTACACACTGCTCCTTTAAAACGTTACTTAGCTGTTAAGGTAACGTTAGCCAAGCACTAGCTAACAGCTTGGCATTCTTTGTGCAACTTTAAATGTCGAACAGAGTTGGAAGTTGTTGCGTTTTTGTCTGTATTTTTTGACCCACACGTTTTATATACCTAAATTAGTTTTTTTGTTGAACATTGTGTAGTTATTGTATGTAAACAAAATTATCTTTGGAGTCAGTTTTTCCAACTGGCGCTCAGTAATGTAACATTAGCTCATCATTGTTCTGTCCTGCAGCTTTATTGGATGCTGTTGGATTTGTTCAAAATAAGTCAATCTGGGGGATTTAGCATCAACTTGCTGGGGTTAAATAGCGTTAATATTGGTTGATTTTAGGAAATGAAGGGAAATGATTTGACTTGTTGCACACTTTTTAAATAATAGGCTATAGTTTTTAATTTTGGGACTTGGGGGAAGGTATCAAGTATTTTCGAGTCAAAAGCTAAAGTCCAAGTGAAGTCACAACTCATTGGTGTCAAAGTCCAAGTCGAGTAACAAATATTTTGATTTTGTTGGTCTAAAATCATCAAATTGGTGACTTGAGTCTGACTTGAGTCCAAGTCATGTGTCTTGAGTCCACACTTCTGCTGTATGAAACTAAATCCAGCAGCCAGTTAGCCTAGCTAAACCTAAAGGAAAATAGATAAATGTGTTTCCCAGAATGTCAAACTAGGTCTTTAATTGTGTGACCATGACAACCTGAACCTGCTTCCCCTCGACACAGGAAGAAGATAAAACTCTCTGAAATAGCATGGCTAAAAAGCCCCAGAACAGATTGTGTTTTTAAACTTTGGTTTATCTCCCTACGTCATACAGACACCTAACCACATGCAAACTTAGATATGACCTTTGTGGTTCCTCAGAACCCCCAAAAATCACGTATGTTCCTGCTTTCTTTGCAATCACCACTTTGTGTCAATGTTTGAATATCACAAGAGAAATGTACCAGAGATCAAGCACAGGTGCTGATTTCTCCACCAACAGTCAACATTAATATACTTGAAATATGCCAGCCTACACACACACACACACACACACACACACACACACACTGTAGTGCTCATCTGCGTCTCTTTGATTCAGTTGTGATGATGCAAAATGACATAAACAAAAGCTTCTCTTTTTTTCAGGGTGTATGAGATGGAAAACGGGACATGTGACGATGTGGAGGCGCTGTGGGAGAAGGTGGATGGCAAACGTTACGAGCTGTGTCGCGTCATCTCCCCGGCGAAGCTCACCCCCTACCTCCGCCAGTGCAAAGTCCTGGATGAGCAGGACGAGGATGAGATCCTCAACTCCATGCTACTGCTCTGCAAAGCAAACCGCACAAGTGGGTAGAGGGATGTGTACACATTTGTGTAGTCATGTTGTGCTTCACACAATTGTTTTGTCACCCTCTTAACCTCCTAATCTCAAAATATGTTGATCCATCCTCTATCAGGCCGTCTACTTGACATCCTCCACACTAAAGGAGAGCGGGGGTATGTGGCGTTTCTTGAGAGTCTTGAATTTTACTACCCTGACCTGTACAAGCTGGTCACAGGAAAGGATCCCACACGACGCTTCTCCACCATCGTAGGTGAGACACACACCTTTGGATGCAGACATGCATGGACACACAGCTTGACTGGGTTTAAATAGACAATACAGTGTAGTTCTTCTTCCTTATGTTAAGCTGTTTGCATCAAACCAAGTGACAATAAAGGTTGATTTATAGTTGTGTGTAGGCTCTACGCAGAGCCTACTGTAGCTTATGCAAGAGGCCCACAATGTTGTGAGTATTTATACTTGTGTGTCAAGTGTGCAATTAATTACACCTCCAAAACACTATTTGGCAGTGGGGATTTTATGCCACTGTCTTGAGTCTCTTTGTGTTCACCAAACAATTTTAACTGAAACTGAGCAGATCATGTTGGAGTCCAGCCCAGTCGCCAGAAGACAAGGCTGGCATTGTACGTTTCTTGGAACCACAAATATGTTACATTTGCACGTTTCATGCGAATCATTTCAACATTTCTCAAGTGACTCAGTACATGAGCTGACTTTGTCATCAGGAGGTGGAGGGGATGGGGGATGGCGTGCCACCTAGGTGAGATGCCTGCCAAGCTGCAGACAACTGTTTGTGACCAATAAACAACAAAACCGGTCGTTACCGAGGCATTGCTGCATTATTATGCCACCAAAACTGAGAATTTTAAGCCAAAACATAATCTTTTCCTAACCATAACCAAGTTGTTTTTTTGGTCTAAACCTAATAACATGTTAACCACTACATTGTGGAAACAAGTTGACGTGTCTGCGACATAATAATATCCAAATGAAACATATCTGTGATTTGCAGACACGTACAATGCCCACATTTTCCTGCCGATTGTGATGACATCCACACCTATGTTTGTGGAAATCTCCTTCCATGAATTTCCTGTCATCTGGCAGTCTTCGTCACATGGTGAAGACAAGTTGTAGAAATGCAGCCTGCATATTAACAGGTTTCCTCAGTTAACCTCTCCTTGATTTGGCCCATGTTCACGGAGAAAAAGGAGCAACTGGAAATGTGCAGGAGGAATTATGATGCTACCAAGTGGACCAATCACAGCTGTCTGTGTCACTACATTGTGTAGTTACATTTCTGGGAAGGTGCATGTCAGGCAACAGCGTAGTGTATGCGACCTTAAGTGAAGAAACAAGCTGATCATCATATGCAATCTTGAATAAATTTTATGAAAAAGCTGGTTTTGTAGCTCTGTTCGGGGAGGAACACTACAAAACTTTTCGTACATCTGCTGGTTGAGGTTAGAATCTGAGGTTAAACCAAATCAGCTTGCAGCTCAGTGATGGTGTAATATCTATATATGATACGTTACACTCTGTGCTGTGTCTTTTTTCTCCTCCTCTCGCCTCACCCCTGCTGTCTGTCTCCCGCTGTAGTGGAGGAGGGTCATGAGGGTCTGACCCAGTTCCTGATGAATGAAGTGATGAAGCTGCAGCAGCAGTCCAAAGTGAAGACCCTGCAGCATGTTGAGCTCAGCAGGAAGAACTGCACCTTGGAGGACGAGCAGAAGAAGCTACGGCTGGCCAATCAGGAGCTTCAGGCCTTCCAACAGAGTAAAAATACACATTATTATTTTACATATGCTCTGATCATGACACAGGGACCATGGAACACCAAAGAAGGGGCGGCATAATTTATTTCTTTATTCACTGTATCAGACATAGGCTTATATTACTGATATATCAGTATTGAGCTCATAAAATGCATGCTCAGCCCCCCTAGCCATCCTGCTCCTGCGGTCCATGATCATGACATGCAAGCTCCTCTCTATCTGTGTTTCTGCACTGCATTCTCCCCATAAGAGAATTTAAAATCCCTATTGATAGATTCTCCGTGTCAAATGGTTTATTCATACCAAAAATACACCACTATTAACTGAAACTGCTACCCCACCACACATGCTTGGTTTACCTGCTTGGTGCACCACAGTTGAGTTTATTAAGGCTAAGTTGCCTGTCACGTTGTCTGCCAAAGCCTACTCATGAAACTAGTTCACTGTGGTATCATGTCCTGTGTAGTTGAAACCTGCAGCTGGTGCATCAAGTACATTCACGTCTAAACAAGAGCTGAAAATAATCTGTGAATACTTTTCAGGCCAGTGGTCAACTCATGTTTCTCTGACAGTGTTTTGGTGAAAATCCAAATGAGGAAGATACTGGCATGGCAACTTTGCTGCAAATTTCCTTGACAGGGTGAATTTGCAAAATCTTAAATCTAATCTAAAATGGCATCTGTCCCTCCTAAAACCTTTGTCCAAATATAAAGATGTCTTTTTTATACTTTTTCTAAAGCTGCTTTCACACAGCCCTACCCGCCCTGATAACAGCCGACCTGCAAAAGTACGCAGACTGCCCATGGACGCAGACTAGGCAGTCATAACGTAGCCTCTGGCTGGCTCAGACCAGGGTCTGACAACAACACAGCTGTGCTCCATTGACACTGATAATGTAGCCTTTTCAGTTTTCCCCCATTTTCAGGCTGGTGAGCCAGTAACACAGGTATATCCACATACCTACGTAAGTGCATGACTATCACAGTATAGCAATAATAGCAAGTGGAATTACATACAATACAAACTCTGTTACACCAACAATCCCAATTTTAGCAAATTATCCTGTTTTTTAAACTCCTTCTTCCAGCGTGACCCAGATGTATCTGGGTCACACTGCAGTTACACCTCCAGAACACTAGCTGGCGGCAGGGGTTTCTGTGAAAAGCTGTGAAGTTTAGTTGACTCAAAACACACATTAAACAAACATTAAACATGGCTTAATAGGGACAAATTGGCTTCACTATAACTCACAACATTCACAGACAAACACTTGTCTTTATCTGGACACATTTCCCCCACAATAACAGATGCTAATGTTATTAGCACAAACCTATATGTATATAAATTAGCCTAGCGGCCGGTGATCTTTTCCTTCTCTCATGTAAACCTAGGGAATAGCAACATTTAATAAAGCTAACGATACATAATTTAGCTCCATTGCAACTCACAAGGGTAACTGACTTAACAACTGTCTAATACTAAACACATTTTCTAAACAAATATATAATGCTAATGTTATTAGCACAAGCCTATGGCATTTTACATTGTATAAATTAGCCAAGCAACGAGCGGAGATTTGCTCTGCAATATGAAGCCAGGATAAATCACACACAAGATTTGAAATGCTATTTTTGTGGAGGCTTTATTGTCTTCACAATTTACAGTTTCTTATTAGGGGCTGTACACATGCTGTGTCTTCAACCACTTAGGAAACGGGAGGTAAGGCACAGGGCGCAACTTTCATGCCAGCTCTCAAGAGCGCAGCGGCAGGTTGGGTCTGAGGTTACTAAGCAACCCAACAAGCACCGTAGAGCCAATTTACCTTAAGTCCTGAGTGCAGAGCTGATCTTCTTCCAGGAGCTGTTTATAAGTGTGTAGACGTATCGTCTGTGGGACAGATGTAAAGCTCTGGGTAGCCCTGCACTAACATGATCAACTCCTCCGTATTTATCAGACTGAATATTTACAGAAGAAGAGAAAGATGTCTGTCGGCTGTGATTGGTTTGTAATGTGACTCCTGTGGCTCCTAATAGACTTTCACGTTTGTTATTTTTAAGCAATCAATGAAATTTCGCCAAATAATGACCTTTTTGTTGACTAACGTTTGGTCGACTATTAGGGGACATCCCTACAGGTGAGAGTGAGCGAAACATAACCACTGTCATTAAAAACAAAAAGTGACATTATGACAAAAAGTGACATTATGAAATAAAAAATGTCATTAAATAAATAGTGACATTATAAAATAAATTATGTTGTTATTATGACAATTAATGATGAAATATTATTTTATAATAATGAGTTACATTTAAGTTCATTTCTTTAAGTTCTGTTCATTTATGTATTTACAGAATTTATTTATATGATTTTTGATCTTTTAAAGTAAGATAATATGTATATGTAAATCTTTGGTGTTCCATGTAAATAAGTTCTCCGTATTTATCAATAAGCATAATATTTTCATATGTTTTGCAGTTATGCTAAACCTGACAGCTGCTTTCCACCGAAAAGTCCCGGATATCACACTCATGTATGACTGTATTAATGACTAAGCTTTGTTCTCCAGGGAACAACAAGTTGAGAGAGGAAAGGAACGCCTACAGTGACGAGCTTCTGAGAGTGAAGGATGAAAACTACAAACTGGCCATGAGGTACGCCACGCTGAGCGAGGAGAAGAACATGGCTGTGATGAGGAGCCGAGACCTGCAGCTAGAGGTACTGATGGACATATTAATGCACAAAAACATTGTCATTACATTGTGTATTTGCAAACATCTAAGAAACTCATTATGTGTTCTCACTGTGTGTATAGGTTGATCAGTTAAAGCACAAGCTGAACAAGGTGGAGGAAGAGTGTAAGATGGAGAGGAGGCAGAGTCTCAAGCTGAAGAACGACATTGAGAACCGGCCAAAGAGAGAGCAGATCTTTGAGCTAGAAAGAGAGAATGAAATGCTCAAGATCAAACTACAGGAGCTACAGTCCATCATACAGGTATGGCCTGCCTAAAACACGCGGTCATGCATAGACACACAGGGATTGATAAGCAATATAAGACATTGTCTGGTGGGCCAGGAACAAACCATCCCTCAGCTATAGCACAGATCTCAACGTTAATGTGTTTAAATCACCTACCTAGAGTTGATATTGTACTCTCTGAAATCTACGTCCTTAAGTTGGTGGGCAGGACAGTTTTCTTGACTTGAGACATTGATATCTCCACAGTGACAGAACAGCTTTTACCATTCAAACTGCATTTGAAATGTCCATATACCTTCTTTCTTTTGCAATTTGAACTGTGAAGCTAGCCCTAACCAGTATCTTACAATGTGGGTGTATATCAAGCTACATAGGACCCTCAGAGCTTAGGACCCTGGGGACATAGGGCCATGGGAACATAGACCTGTGGAAACTTAGGACTGTGGAAACATAGGACAATGGGAACTTAGGACCCCTGGAAAATACAACAGTGGGAACTCAGGATCCTGGGAGCATAAACCATGGGAACATAAGAATCTGCTGGAGGCATAGGACCCTAGGAACTTAGGACCTTGGAAACATAGGACTTGGGTAACTTAGGACCCCTGGAAAATACAACAGTGGGAACTTAGGATCCTAGGGACATAGGACCGTGGGAACTTGGGGTGCTGGGGACATATAACCTGGGAAAGTAGGGCCCTGGGGACACTGGACCCCAAGAATGTAGGACTCTGGGGACATAGGACCATGGAAACATAGGGCCCTGGGAACTTAGGACCCTGGGAGCATAAACCATGGGAACATAAGAATCTGGAGGCATAGGACCCTAGGAACTTAGGACCTTGGAAACATAGGACTTGGGTAACTTAGGACCCCTGGAAAATACAACAGTGGGAACTTAGGATCCTAGGGACATATGACCGTGGGAACTTGGGGTGCTGGGGACATATAACCTGGGAAAGTAGGGCCCTGGGGACACTGGACCCCAAGAATTTAGGACTCTGGGGACATAGGACCATGGAAACATAGGGCTCTGGGAACTTAGGACCCTGGGAACATGGGACTGTGGGAACTTAGGACCCTGGGAGCATAAACCATTGGAACATAAGAATCTGGAGGCATAGGACCCTAGGAACTTAGGACTTTGGAAACATAGGACTTGGGTAACTTAGGACCCCTGGAAAATACAACAGTGGGAACTTAGGATCCTGGGGACATAGGACCGTGGGAACTTGGGGTGCTGGGGACATATAACCTGGGGAAGTAGGGTCCTGGGGACACTGGACCCTAAGAATGTAGGACTCTGGGGACATAGGACCATGGAAACATGGGACTGTGGGAAGTTAGGACCCTGGGAGCATAAACCATGGGAACATAAGAATCTGCTGGAGGCATAGGACCCTAGGAACTTAGGACCTTGGAAACATAGGACTTGGGTAACTTAGGACCCCTGGAAAATACAACAGTGGGAACTTAGGATCCTGGGGACATAGGACCGTGGGAACTTGGGGTGCTGGGGACATATAACCTGGGGAAGTAGGGTCCTGGGGACACTGGACCCCAAGAATTTAGGACTCTTTGGACAAAGGACCATGGAAACTTAGGGCCCTGGGAACTTAGGACCCTGGGAACATAAACCATGGGAACGTAAGAATCTAGAGGCATAGGACCCTAGGAACTTAGGACCTTGGAAACATAGGACTTGGGTAACTTAGGACCCCTGGAAAATACAACAGTGGGAACTTAGGACCCTGGGAGCATAAACCATTGGAACATAAGAATCTGGAGGCATAGGGCCCTAGGAACTTAGGACTTTGGAAACATAGGATTTGGATAAATTAGGACCCCTGGAAAATACAACAGTGGGAACTTAGGATCCTGGGGACATAAGACTGTGGGAACTTGGGGTGCTGGGGACATATAACCTGGGAAGGTAGGGCCCTGGGGACACTGGACGCCAAGAATTTAGGACTCTTTGTCATAGGACCATGGAAACATAGGGCTCTTGGAACTTAGGACCCTGGGAACATGGGACTGTGGGAAGTTAGGACCCTGGGAGCATAAACCATGGGAACATAAGAATCTGGAGGCATAGGAACATAGGACTGGGGGAACTTAGGACCCTGGGAACATAGGATCATGGGAACCTAGGACCATTAGAAAATAGAACTGTGGGAACTTAGGATCATGGGGACATAGAACTCTGGGAACATGTTACAGTCTTCTCACAGTTTAAACCTGCATTAACTGATTCTTTTTTAGCCACTTCAGGTCAGTGCAAAAAACAGTAAATATGTTGACATGCTAACGTGTTAGCCAACAAACGCCTCTTTACACATTCAGCAATATTAGCATTAATTTGCTAATCTGCTAAATAAAGTTAATTAGAATCTTGAGAGTGAACCAAAACTGTAAAAACCAAAATGATTGGTTGAACAAAGCTAAGGTGCTCCATAGATAAAGGGGACCTGGGTTCGTCACTACAAAGTAAGTCCTCTCTTGAAGGACCCCTGATGCTGTTTAATGCAAACTATCCAGTATACACAGTTCATACCCAACAATGTGTGTTTCTTTATGACACAGCCTGGCCCACTGCCTGCTTCAGACAAGGCCATCCTTGACATTTTGGAACACGACAGACAGGAAGCACTAGAAGACAGACAGGATCTGGTCAACCGCCTCTACAACCTACATGAAGAAATCCGACAGGCAGAGGAACTACGAGATAAGGTAACAGACACACAGGCAGGCAATGAAACAAGACAAATTTACACAAGTGAAATGAGGTTATTGTGCTGTACTTGAGTATTTCCATTGTATGTTACTTTATACGTCACTACATTTCAGAAGGAAATATTGCACTCCACATTTATTTGACAGTTTTTAGCTATTAGTTCCTTTTCAGATCAAGATATTTACATTACAATTTTATGATGAGTTCACAAAATACAATACATTGTTGTAGATTAAATCTGTGGTTTTCAGCCATTTTGACATGTGACAAGTTACAAAAAAACGGTGTCTAGCCAAAGTCACAGATGTCTCTGAGTTGTTAGCAGTTTCACTGCAGCGCAACTTCCCCTCCAGAGTTTTCAGACCTTTAAATAACTGTAAGTGTCCAAAATGTCACAATAAAATCAAATATTAGAGAAAAAATACTTAAAAAATACTTATATTAGTATTTTTTATATTTTTTATATTTTATATTTTATATTATTATAGATAAACAGCAACCTGTTACTACATTAAAATGCTGTTTACACACTGTTTCAGTAACAGTTTTTACTATGTAATCATACAGCAGTCACAGGGGACATATTATTGTGGAACAAATACAAAAGTACACTTTACCGATAAAACTTTCGTACTACGCCTGCCAACTGTATCATGACGCAAAAGAAAGTGAGCATCTACTCATGAACAGAGGCTTATAAGTGGGAAGAGGGAAAATATTTGTCATGGTTTTGGAGTCGGACTTTCAACGCAGGACTTTTGCCTTTAATGGAGTATTCTGAAACTGTGGTATTGGTACTTTAACGTAACGTAGGGATATGGGTAGGTGTGTAGAGGTTATGTAAGTGTTCTTGGTTCCTTGTATGAAACGTTGATTGAACGTATGATTATTCGGAAGTGTGTGAGTGTGAAGCAGAGTGTGTCTGCAAACAAAGAAATGTAAGTGAAAACACACCCTGGAAACACAAACCCATGACCAGAGAGCCCAATGCCCATGAGACCATCTGTGAAACACACCCTGTGCAGAAACCCCCATCAATGGCCTCTGTTTGTGTGTAACCTGGTATTTTTTCTTTCTCCCTCTTTCTTTCTCTTCCTGTATATGCCTTTGTCGAGTAAGCTATAATTAACCCATGTGTGGTGTATGTGTGTAGTACCTGGAGGAAAAGGAGGATCTGGAGCTGAAGTGCTCCACACTGCAAAAAGACTGTGAGATGTATCGCAACCGCATGGAGACCATCACCGCACAGCTGGAGGAGGTGGAGAAGGAGAGGGACCAGGTGAAAGCACACAGACGAACTGATTCTTTATATTTGTCAATGTGAATGTTTTGTTGCTGTTGTTGCTTATTTCCACTCTTCCGCTGCTGCAGGCCTTTCGAGCCAGAGACGAGGCCCAGCATCAATTCTCCCAGAGTCTCATCGACAAAGACAAATACCGCAAACAGATCAGGGAGCTGGAGGAGAAGAGCGATGAGCTCCATATCAAGATCGTACGCAAAGAAGCCAAGCTGGTGACCTTGGAGTGTCGCCTACGACGGCTGTCCAAGGACTCTCCTTTGGACCAGGTTAGACACAACAGAGTAAATAAGTGCTCACACTTCATCTCTGGAACTTGCCGTATTTCCAGTGACTAATTTTGAAATGTTCCTAATTCTGTCCTCTCTGTTTCTGCAGAGTCTCCCGAGGGACCTGCCTCCCACCATCATCTCTCAAGGAGAGGACTTCAAACCCGTCCAGGCCCAATCAGAATGGTCCAGTGATGAGTCGCCAGAGGAGAAGTTCACATCTGAGGAGCCTCGCCTCAAACGCAGACCCAACCTCAAAGGAGGGGTCAGCTACTGTCCACCACTCACACTTACTTACCTATTTACAGATTGAACATTACAGCAAAGGCCAGGGCCTGTATTTGTCAAACTCTTAGGAATCATATTAAAGACTCAACTTGGGAGTAAAACAGTTTTTACGTAACACCATACCACACATTAAACTACTTACTCTCTAAGTGTCTTACTCTTATGAAGTTTATATCAATTACTCACACTGTGTCATGTTGAATTCATATCAAAAATATTATTATTATCCTGCTGGAAGTAGCCATCAGAAGATGGGTACACTGTGGTCATAAAGGGATGGACATGGTCAGCAACAATACTCAGGTAGGCTGTGGTGTTTAAACCATGCTCAGTTGGTACTAAGAAAATCTCCCCCACACCATTACACCACCAGCAGCAGCCTGAAGCGTTGATACAAGGCAGGATGGATCCATGCTTCCATCTGAATGTGGTTTTTCCAATCTTCTATTGTCCAGTTTTGGTGAGAAAACCCGTGTGAATTGTAGCCTCAGTTTCCTGTTGTTAGCTGACAGGAGTGGCACCTGGTGTGGTCTTCTGCTGCTGTAGCCCATCTGCTTCAAGGTTGGACAAGGTCTTGTTGCTTCAGAGATGGTCTTCTGCAGACCTTGGTTGGAACCAGTGGTTATTTGACTTCCTGTTGCCTTTCTATCATCCTGAACCAGTCTGGCCATTCTCCTCTGACCTCTGGCATCAACAAGGCATTTTGGCTCACTGGATATTTTCTCTTTTTGGGACCATCCTCTGTAAACCCTAGAGATGGTTGTGCTGAAAATCCCAGTAAATACTCAGACCAGCCCGTCTGGCACCAACAACCATGCCACATTCAAAGTCACTTAAATCACCTTTCTTCATCATTCTGATAGGCTGATTAGCTATTTGCGTTAATGAGCAGTTGAACAGGTGTACCTAATAAAGTGACTAAATGCAGCTGCCAAAGACTGCAATTGATAAATATTTTTTTCAGATTCTTATTTTACTGTAGAGGCCTGTGAGAAAACTTTTCCTTTAACAAATTCAACATAACACAGGGTGAATAATTGATGTGCAAAGGATTATTCAAATAATCAAAAACATCTAATTTCTTATTTTAAAGTTCATTTAATTTGTGTGAAATCCTCAAAGTCTCCAGTCGAAATTCCCATGTGAAATCAATTATCTAATATTTTCATTGTATAGACATAAAGATGAAATACTACAAAATAAAAACAATAAAATTTGTGTTTTGTATTCTAGAACAGAGCAAAGTCTCCAGTGTGTGCACCCAGAGACCTTCAGGTCAACTCAGAGGCCACTCATTCCACAGGTAACACCGTCATAGTTCAGTCATACAGTTTATTCCACTGTAACAGTGACATTTCTTTTGTTAATATTTATCTATATTTGTCTCCAACGTTCAGCTCTGTCAGTCAACGGAGGAGATTGTCTGGAAATCCAGATGCGGAACTTGCACGTCAACAGCATCTCCCTCCCTCCCTCCCCCAGCGTGCCGATCTCCCCCACATATCCACCCTTCTCCGCTCCCGCCCTCTCCACATCCCCATCTTCACTTCCCACGGGGGAACAGTCCAACAGGCCGAACATGGTGAGGTTTTAAAACACTGCTACAGTCCAGAGTTTTGTCTCAGGTGTTGATGCAGAGAAATGATGCCGTATTAGCCCTAAGCCAAATAGATTTATTTTCTGCGGCTCGAACACATCGCTGATTTGCATGTCTGCGTCTGAAATTGAAACTTCTGCTTTGTTCACTTGTAAAATCTCCAGCTGCGTTACCGTAATGACAGCATCCTTTCCACGCTGCCTGAGCCACCAGAGAAAGCGTCACTGTACCGCAGAGAGCGGGAGAAGGAGCATGACTTCCACCCCCGCAGGTACCCACGGCCTGTACCAGAGTATACATGTCAGTAGTCCATGCTGGTGCTGGTTTGTAATTAATTTATTTTGTCTGATGCTTGGTCTCTTTCAGCCTCTCAGACTTTGATAGTGACAACATGGAAATGGAGTTTGGTAAAGTATACTTTAACACATTACCCAAAATCGCACTAATGACATTTTTCTGAACTGAATGACTTTATTTATCTTCTACCATTTTTTATTAACCTCTGTCTGTTTCTGCCTGTCTGTCTCTTTCTTAGAGGACGAAGTACAGCGTGGTCCACCTTCCGTCCACTCATCTTCCTCGTCCCATCAGTCAGAAGGGATGGACACTTACGACCTAGAGCAGGTCAACAATATCTTCAGGAAGCTCTCTCTGGAGAGGTAAAGTACAGACTCTGATGCACTCACATACACAAGAAAGACTGACAGTCAAGCTTACTCACACGTACCTTCTTCTCCTGTGTGCAGGCCGTTCCGCCCGTCTCTGTCCTCCTTCTCCAGAATCAGCACTTCCCTGAAGCCCGTGCAGGAGCTGACATTGCAAGGCGACAACCTGCTGAGGGACATCACTCTGGTTGGCGGCAACGACAGTGGGATTTTCATCTCAGCTGTCCAGTCGGGCTCCATCGCTGAGAAGGCGGGGCTACGAGAGGGCCACCACCTCCTATGTGTACGTAGTTAAACTCCAGGGTCACACAGAGCTGTAATACAAGGAAAAGTTCACTTAATTAAAAACACTGTCTGGACAAATGTACAGAAAAAAATGAGCGGCAGCCTCCAGAGCTGATAAATGAAGTCAATGCAGAAGTGGCAAAAAAATTCTGTTCTCCAAATGACCACTAGAGGCTGGCTCCAAGAGTGAGTCAATCCCCACAGACGCCATGTTAATATGAGTAACTTTACAGCAGACATAAACATGTTTACAGCCTGGTACAAAAAATGTTTTGTTCTCTCAAGCCAATATGCCCATACATGTGGTGAATTTTTATAGAACTCATCTGTTTAAATGTTATAAGGGCTTAAAGTTACACATAATATAGGCCCTATGTCCACCGAAGAGTTTTTTCCATGCTAAAAATGCGAGCCACATCTTAGGAAAGACCCAGCTGGGAGCGCTCTAGAGTGTTTTGGAGGTGTTTTCTCTTTGTTTTTTTTGCTATGATACGGAATGGCTGCGGAAATAAATATTTTGGGATAAGGTAGAGTACTTACTCTGAATGAAGGGAAGGCTAAAGCATGTAAGGAGAGAGGACAGACCTGTCAGTCTGTGTGGGTTCATGAAATGTATATTAATATATATTATATATATTGCTGGGGTGCTTTGCTTGGCCTGCTGCCCCCGTGACCCAGCCCCAGATAAGCGGATGAAAATGGATGGCTGGATATATTATATATGCATATATATATATACAGTATATTAACATGTTTCTCCATTTTTTAACTCTTGGTGCTCAGAGAAAAACCCAAACATGCAGCACTTGTTTTGACAGACGCTCAGCACCTTGTCACACTGCTGGTGTTTGTAGCATAGTGTAGAAACTTGGCACTACCACTGCACACATCTACGTAAATATGCTGGCCTCAAGAAAAAATGCCCTTGAGATGCGGCTGCTTTGAGTGACAGGAGGGTGCCGTCCGTTAAGAAGTTGCTACCACAGGGACAACATTGGTTAGGTAACATAACCATGGCGTAACCCCAGATTCACAGAGTATGGACTTAGCTATAGCTGTCACTATTTCAGTGTGTTTCAGTCTTGTTTTCCATTTTGTTTTAATGGTGAAAATTAGCATTATCACAGTCCCCCTCCGGAGGGAGCTCGGAGTAGAGCCGCTGCTCCTTCGCATCGAAAGGGGTCAGCTGAGGTGGTTCGGGCATCTGATCAGGATCCTCCTGAGCCCTCCCATTAGAGGTTACCCGGGCACGTCCCACTGGTAGAGACCTCGGGGCAGACCCAGAACACACTGGAGGGATTACATATCTTGTCTGTCATCTGATAAGCGGTTGAAAATGGATGGATGAATGGATGATCCCAGTTAACCATAGCTGTACATGTACTGTGCTAACCGAGCTAGCAGCTAGCGTTGGGGTTTTCTCCTCCCTGTCGTCCAAATATGATCATTTCCGCCTCCAAATATCCAAGATGGTGACGGGCAAACTGCCAAACTCAAGGCCTCAAAATGGGGGTTCACGAATAAATAGGTGAAGTCCATAATTTTATACACTCACGATAGAATAAAACAAATCCAGACATTTTAACCATGAGCAGTTTATTTTTTTATATTTTCAAATGCTTGCTTGTTTTTAATGTTCATTTATCCAATGACTATCAACTATAATCGAGGGACTAATTTGCTAAAGTTCCAGAATTATGTGTAACACACCTTTAACATGAATACTTTAACCTGTCGTTCATCTGTCTTATGCTGTGACCAGCTTGAGGGATGCATACGTGGAGAGAGCCAAAGCATTTCATTGGACACCAGCACTCAGGAAGAAGCCCACTGGACGCTGCAGCACTGCTCTGGACCAGTCAAGTTGCACTATCGAGCCAACTTTGACTGTAAGTGTCGTTTTTATATATGTATGTGTAGTATCCATATACTGTATATTTAAACGTGAGTGTGCGCTCTAGGCTACCGTCGACTCCAGAGGGACATCACAGAAGGCCCGCTGGTATCTGGCGACTCCTTCCACATACGAGTCAACCTAAACATCTCCGGCCAATCAGACAGCTGCTCCCTGAGCGTACGCTGTGATGAGGTGGTACACGTGCTGGACACCAGGCACCAGGGCCGCTGTGAGTGGCTGTGTTCTCGTGTCGACCCCTACGATGGCACCGACCTGTCCGAGCGTGGCACCATACCCAGCAACTCACGGTACAGAGAGGTTATGTTAAAACTGAACGACATTTTGGCACTGAAAACGAGAGTTAGATTAAACCTTTAGTTTTGCATATGAAGCCTACGCGTTTGATATATTCTGCTCCCCTGACAAAAAAAGGCCTATGGTGAGAGAGGGGGGGTTGAAGAGGTCAAACCAGCATGGCGTCAGAGACCGTTCAAGTGCTGGAAGTGATAGATTTTCATGCATCTGTTCCACTTTAGTGCTGCAGGATGCTGAGAGTGATGAAAAGGTGATGTAACAGTTGAGCAACCAAGCAGAGTTCGGCAGGGGACAAAGGGGGCTACATCTGCTTTTTAGAAGTTTCACTGATCTCCCAACACAGCAGCAACACACAGACACACTCAAACATGCACACACACACAGTCAAACCTTTGTATTTTTTCACACTTGAGTCCCACAACCTGTTGTTGTCACCAGAGAAGCACAGGAAGCAGCTTGATGGATGACAGGCTCTGACATGATAATACATTTTTACTTTTGTTACTGTGTCGAAATCATGAGTTTGATTTTTTTTTTGTGTGTGTGTGTGTGTGTGTGTGTGTGTGTGTGTGTGAATGTAGAGCCCAGCAGCTGCTCCTGGTAAAGATTCAGAAGTTTGTGTGTCGAGGGGGGAGAG
The DNA here is from genome assembly GCF_041903045.1 of Epinephelus lanceolatus. Classification (NCBI taxonomy): domain Eukaryota; kingdom Metazoa; phylum Chordata; class Actinopteri; order Perciformes; family Serranidae; genus Epinephelus; species Epinephelus lanceolatus. The sequence goes on from NC_135751.1 coordinate 36,796,072, forward strand.
AAGAGAATGAAGTCCACCGCAACAATAGAGTAAGAAACGTATTTTTTTAGCAAAGATTTAAAAAATAAATCACACACATATATATGTGAATACGTGGAATTAATATAGCAACACATTCATTTTGACTAAAGCAATTGTCTTTGTGTCACACTCCTTCACTAATTTCTTTTTATACCCCATTTAGAATTTTTTTTGTCTCCACTTCTCTACTGTTTCACAAATTCTGCATTTTTCTAAGTTGGAATTTTGCATCACTTCAGAAAAACAAATATTTGTTTGATCTATGAGTTGTGTGTTTGTTCCTGTGTAGATGAGTTTACTGCCACCAGAAGAAGCCAGCCCGTCTCCTGATCCTAAAGCCAGCCCACGCTTGTCTAGAGCCAGCATCTTCCTCACTCAGATACTACAGGTAAGGAAGTGGAAATAAAACCTTTTGTTGTAGGACAAGATTTTTGTCTCTTCCAGGCAGTGGTGCACCTCTGCTACAGGCTCAGATGTTTTGTGTTGAACAAAATGGATCACTTTGAAGAAAAACTGAATTTATCATCCAGTGCTTAAAGTTACACCCTTTAACCTCAGAGGCCTGGTCACACCTGCCCTGTCTGGTTTGGTTCAGTCAAACTCAGGTTCGTTTGCCCCCTCAGTGCGGTTCATTTGGGCAGGTGTGAACACAGCAATCACACTCAGGTGTGCACCAAAACAACCGGACACTTCTTGAAGAGGTGGTCTCAGTCCTGCAGTCACATGACACATTGTTTGGGTTAAACATGAGCATGTTACAGTACTGGAGGATTATTAATGTGCACCTCCTCCTGTACTGCCTTAATATGCACATTCAGCACATCCAATGCATCAAAACATTGTTTTCTAGTTGGAGCCGCGCCTCGTTTTCAAACTGTATGGTTTGACTAAAATGAACAATGACAGCAATATAGTCCACGATGAGCAGCGCTAAAATTAACCTGCATAGTTGTCCCTCCATTGTGACATTAGAAAGTGTCACATTTATCTTGCAAGTGTACTCTTCTTCAACGTTTGCTTTACTTCCTGGATTTTTCCCACATGGAAATTCTGACCAATCAAGAGCAGCTTTCTCACACAAGGCATTTGATCTGGTCCGCTTGTAAATGCTGCCGTGAGAACACGAACCAACTCTAGGCAATTATACAACTTTGGAACAACATGAGTCCCTGATTCAGACCAAAAGTGAAAATTGACCTTTTCCTGCTATCACAACTTTTCACCTGTTTACACATAAATGAACAGTGACTCTTCTACTATACTGAGGAACAGAGGCATCAGAGGTCACTGCTCCAGGTAGCCTTACAATAATAGCTTTTCTTCAGGCTTCTGACTGGCCAACGTCTTTTTCTTCTCAGTGTGGCTTTAGGGTGATGTTACTTTTTTAAAACAGTGCTTGTATGGGCAGACAGGAGGTTTCCAACCACCTCCACTTCCAGTCATGGTCAAGTTTCAAGTTCATTTGAAATTTCTCACAAACACCAGCATTCAGTTAGCACCTCTGTGGCTTCCGTGGGGGTTTTGTCAGTCTCGAAGAGGGGTTTTTGAGGGGCGATGAGGAAAAAAAAAAAAAAAGAAAAGCTGAATACATTCGATACTAAATACACTCACAAATATCACCTGGCTAACCTCTGTCTGAACCTGAACTTATTTATTATTATTATTACTACTATTATTATTAGTACTACATTTTACTTTTTTCTTTTTTTTTAATTCTCCCTTTATTTAGTTATTTCAGAGTCCAGTCAGACACCTTCATCATACTCCAAGGGCTTATAGCCCGATCTTTCCAGGCCTTCTGTTCAGAGAGTAACCTAAAAGTGTGTTACAATGTGTAATACAGGAGTCAAAATGAACAAGAGGGTCCTTACACTTCAGCTGAGGTCCCTAACTAATAAAATAAATGTAAATATAGGTATGAACATAGAAAAACAAATACACAAAAAAAAAACTGAACTCCGTATTTGGACCAGAATGAATTCATGATACTCACTTTACAAACAAGGATAAAAAAAATCAATAAAAAAATCAATTAAAATAAGTCAAAAGGACATAAATGTACTTTAAACAGACGAAGAACAAACAGGTTTAATGTTCACTATCCATTATCCCCATCAAAACCTTGTCCTGTTGCAGTGTAGAAAAAGTAATCCTCTCCTTCCTAAAGATGTCATATATAATGTCAGTCCAATCATCCACTTTCTGGTAATGGTGTTCCTGCACGCAGCACTTAGAATCCATAACAGGTATCTCTCATGAGAGGTAACATTATCCAGTGGCAAGGTCCCCAAATATAGGGTCTCTAGTTTAAACTATGGCTCAACCATTCACTCAGACTCAATGATATACTGATTAGAATTTGATGGTCAAAGGTCAGTGTGTGACCACACAAGACATGTTTTCAGCCATAACTAATTTCACACAAATGTCTAGTAGGATTTTGTGATAAAGTCTTCTTCTTCTGGCGTATGTCCTTAGACCTTCAGCTCCGTTGAGGCACACCAGTCGCAGCTGGTTATTATATGTTCCACGGTTTGTAGTGGAGCCCCACATTCGCAGTGGGAACTGTCCACAAGATCCCATTTTTGCTTTGCTGCACCAAAGTGTCCTACGCCTGTCCTCAGGTGATTGAGGCTTGATGAAGACAGCTTCCCTGTGGCTTTCCCCACAAGCAGCTAAAGAGTTGACGTTCACGGTCTGCAGTGCTAGCACTTCTCCAGCTCAATGATAAAGTGATGACGTTTTATATCCTAGAGGTCAAAGGTCAGCCCTTGAAACTGTGCTGATTATATAGATCTTCTGTGCTGCTGCGGGGTGAGATGTGTGTCAAGGATCCATGTTTTCACAGACATGGGTGTAAGCTGTAAATGACGGGTTTGCAGAGGCTTACAAGCAGTAATTCTAGTTTTTGTTTCTATTTTTGTCTCGGTTTGTCTGTACTTCTGTTTTCATCTACCCCCATGTATGCGTGTGTGTCAATACCTTGATTTTTTTGTGTACTGCTCTTTGCAGCAATCACAATAATAATAATAGCAGGAAGAAGGGAAAAACCCTGTCTCTAAAAATACCTGTGTACGTGTAGACTTGGCTGTATTCAAGATGACACTTTATAGAACCACATTCCTGCGTGGTGGTAGCAAAATGACAACTGCAAAACAATTTTAAAACATAAATAGAAATATTTGTCAAAATACTGTTAATCCATATTGATCTCCGACTTGTTCAGCTGCAGGTATCCAGAGCAGCCTGCGCTGACTACCATGGTGTAGTTTAACTGAAGGGTAACTAAGAGGCGAGCAGTCAAAATAATGAATATTTGAGGAGTTTCATACCACTGTTTCACCCAGTTGGAATTATTGATAGCCTGAAAGTAATCTCACCCCCTTGTTTTAAGCATTATTGAACAAAGCAGCTTAGATGCCGCCTTTAATACTGTTTTGATTTGCAGTTTGTCAGCAGGGTGGACATCAAATACAAGCGAATGAACAGCAACGAGCGTGTGAGGATCATCAACTCAGGCAGCACAACACTACCCAGACAAGGGTTTGAGGCACTTAGACCCGAAGGTGAGTACAATGTGATGCAGGAGGAGCAAAACTCCACAGCAACCAGAAGAAACATCATGACAACATGTCTTTAAAATAGAGCAAGCAGTAGGTCAGAGACACCAGAGAGGGTGTGAAGTGTCATTTTAAGTACAGACTGTTTCACTGGAATTGACCTTTCACTAAGCCCCGCCCCTTTGCGATGGTCCGACAAGCTGTCGCAGTAAGCATGGAGCCCACACTGTAACTAACTGCACTCCCTGAAGAAATATTATAATATATTTGGAGAAATGAAAGAGTGATGTCAGAGAGAAGCAGACAGAGGGGTCTACAGTCTGTGTTTGAAGGATATATCCAGGATGTCAAACTGACTCAGCAGCAACAACAGGTTAAAAAGACAAAGATAGTTAGAAGCTAAAGCCGAACTATAGGCTACAGATCACAGTGTAAAAGTGAACCACCACATCACTGCTGATCGCCACACAAGACAATGAATATAAAGGGAAACTTTGCTCATATTGAACCAGCTGTGTGGATTCACAATGTGTGCAGATGAACAGTGTTTGGCTTCGCCCCCGTGCTGCTGCCAGCACTTAGACCTCCACCGCTGGATGTCCGGAAGTCAAGCGTTCATCTGCGCACACTGTGATGACACACAGCTGGTTGAATATGAGCAAAGTTTCCCTGCTTCCCTTCACTGGTTCCTGTACAGTAGGGTCGGTCTTTGTTTCACTGTTATAATCATTAAAAAGCAAAAGCAGCATGTGTATACATTCAGTAGGCTATATCTTCAGTAGCTAGCTAGCTAACCCTACACTTTTCAGGGTTTGATTTTGGTTTTGGAACAGGGAAGAAACGTATATCTTTTTCCAACCTCTCCAGGTAACGAGTGTCATTAATACACGACGTGCCCCAGGCACAACATTTAGCTCCAAATCCACAAAACCAGCCTGAAAATGAAGGAAGTCTGAAATGACTAAAACTGTCCAATCAATTAAAGGCAAAAAAGCCCTAAAATATCTTTTAAAAAAGACATGGCGGAGGCCTTGAATGTTAATTTTTCAGTGGATGGTGATTTAATATGCTGTAACTTAAGTTGAATAGAGTTGTTCTTCATAAATTCATAATATGTCTGAGGACAATGTTGCTAACTTGCTAAATTGTTAGCTTCTGTGACCATGTTGCCATCACCTAGCAGCAATGTTCTCACAACTTACCACTTGAACGCAAAGCATATCATGCACACGACTTCCCTTGTGGTAACCACAAGCTCACAAAGTTCATCTGAGGGAAGCAGTACAAAGAGACAAATTAAGATTATTAATGTTGTCACGTTTGAAACGGTCGATAAGAATAGAAAAAAGCTGAATTGCCATTTAAAGAGTAAATAATTAAAGAAGTTGAGATGTTAGCTGAAGTGTATAAGCAGTTGAAATATATGGATTAAAATAACCTGCCTTGTGAACCTTTAGGCTTCCTTAAATCTTTCTGCCCTGCATGTATCATTAAGTGTTCCTCTTTCTGTGTGTGTGCATGCTGTCTTGTGTGGGCTGTAAACAGACACTGCTGACCCAGACAGTGAGCTGAGCCGGAGTTTGAACCTGATTCCCTACAGTACAGTCACCCCCCAGCGGACCCAGAGGAGAAGGCCGGTCCTATTCAGTCCAGCTGCTCTGGCCAAAACCATTATCCAGAGAATACTCAACATGGGGGGAGCAATGGAATTCAACACCTGCAAACCAGGTCAGTGTGTGATGGGAGGAAGTAAATTCACCGTGACATGTGTCATTTTGTTTAATGAAGTCTTGTTGACATCTCCATGTGGTGTTTTTAATATAATACAAGATTTATAATGAGCAAAAAAGCAGTCAAAGCCAGGGCTTATCTTCGTTGCCTTGGAACTGCAGTGTACCAATAACAGTCTGAAAACATGGATTCAGACAGACAGGCTTTGTTACATCTCAAACCTAAGGAACCAATCCCATCAGCATCAGCTTTCCATGCCTATTTTAGAGTTGGCAGTTAGGAACAAGGTTGAACTAAAATTAGCAACACATGAACTGATTGATAATGTGGTCAAACTGAAGGCTCATGTTATACAGTGCCCTCCAAAAGTATTGGAACAGTGAGTCCAATTCGTTTACTTTTGTTGTAGACTGAAAACATTTGGGTTTGACATCAAAAGATGAATATGAGACAAGAGATCAACATTTCAGCTTTTATTTCCAGGTATTTACATCTGGATCTGATACACAACTTAGAAGATAGCATTATTTGTAATGGAACACAAAATTTTTAGGTGAGCAAAAGTTGGAACATATAAACTTAAAATAGATTAAAGTGAAAGAGACTTAATATTTAGTTGCAAATCCTTTGCTTTCAATAACTGCATCAAGCCTGTGACCCACTGACATCACCAAACTTTTGCATTCTTCTTTTGTGATGCTTTTCCAGGCTTTCACCGCAGCCTCTTTCAGTTGTTGTTTGTTTTGGGGGGGTTACTCCCTTCACTCTCCTCTTCAGCAGGTAAAATGCATGCTCTATTGGGTTTAAGTCTGGAGACTGACTTGGCCAGTCTAAAACCTTCCACTTCTTGCCCCTGATGAACTCCTTTGTTGTTTTGGCAGTGTGTTTTGGGTCGTTATCTTGCTGCATGATGAAGGATCTCCCAATCAGTTTGGTTGTATCTTTCTTTAAATTAGCAGACAAAATGTTTCTGTAGACTTCTGAGTTCATTTTGCTGCTGCCATCATGTGTTACATCATCAATGAAGATGAAAGAGCCCGTCCCAGAAGAAGCCATGCAAGCCCAAGCCATGACATTACCTCCACTGTGTTTCACAGATGAGCTTGTATGTTTGGGATCATGAGCAGATCCTTTCTTTCTCCAAACTTTCGCCTTTCCATCACTTTGGAAAAAGTTAATCTTTGTCTCATCAGTCCATAAAACTTTTTCCCAGAATTTTTGAGGCTCATCTCTGTACCTTTTGGCAAATTCCAGCCTGGCCTTCCTATTCTTCTTGCTAATGAGTGGTTTGCATCTTCTGGTGTAGCCTCTGTACTTTTGTTCATGAAGTCTTCTGCGAACAGTAGATTGTGATACCTTCACTACTGCCCTCTGGAGGTTGTTGCTGATGTCACTAACAGTTGTTTTAGGGTCTTTCTTTACAGCTCTCACAATGTTTCTGTCATCAACTGCTGATGTTTTCCTTGGTCTACCTGTTCGGCGTCTGTTGCTTAGTACACCAGTGGTTTCTTTCTTCTTCAGGACATTCCAAATGGTTGTACTGGCTATGGCCAATGTTTGTGCGATGGCTCTGATTGATTGTCCATCTTCTCTCAGATTCACAATTGCTTCTTTTTCACCCATAGACAGCTCTCTGGTTTTCATGTTGGTTCCACCTCTAAATGCAGTCTGCACAGGCAAAACCTATCGTACCCAATCTGAAACTGAGCTCAGACATCCAGTGCTATTTATTGTTTGAATAATCAATGTAATTGGGAGACACCTGGGCAACAAAACACACCTGTCAGTCACATGTTCCAATACTTTTGCTCTCATGAAAAATGGGTGGGTTCAAACAAAAGGTGCTATCTTCTAAGTTGTGTATCAGATCCAGATGTAAATACCTGGAAATAAAAGCTGAAATGTTGATCTCTTGTCCCATATTCATCTTTTGATGTCAAACCCAAATATTTTCAGTCCACAACAAAAATAAAGGAATTGGCCTCACTGTTCCAATACTTTTGGAGGGCACTGTAGATTACTATTACATTTCTGACGTTGACGTTCGATGAGCAGAGTCGAAGTCAGGGAAAGTCGTAGTGGCAGGAAAAGTGGGACTGATTACAGAGGGCCCCAATGGGAAGGTGGCCCGTGAAAAGCCTGGAATGAAAAGTTCGGCTTTGTTTGAAATGTTTTAATAAATAATTAGTGCTGTAACTAAAATATAATTGGCTGATTAAATCAATTGAAAGACTGAACTTTGTATTTGGAAAAAAAAATTGTGGAAGCTCTCTGAGGCCCATGTCATCCTTTTAAAGTGCAAGATAGTTAAGTCTGCCCTTTTAATAGGATTTGTCAATAAATGCGCTAAAAGATGCACGAAAGAGACGCGGAACCATTTCCCTCAGTGGAAACAAAGCTTTTATTTACTTTAATTTCACAGATAAGAAACAATAAATTGTGAAGACAATAAAGCCTCCACAAAAATAGCACTTTAAGTCTTGTGTGTGATTTATCCTGGCTTCATATGAGCAGAGGAAATCTCTGCTCGTCGCTAGGCTAATTTATACAATGTAAAATGCCATAGGAGTGTGCTAATAACGTTAGCATGTTGCATTTGTTTGGAAAACGTGTCCAGCAAAAGACATGTACTTAGTCTGTGAATGCTGCGAGTTATGGTGAAGCTGATTTGTGTACTTGGGTTTGAAATTGCTACTCTAAAGCCATGTTTAAAGTGTGTTTTGAATCAAATCAAATTTACAGCCCTTCACAGAAACCTCCGCTGCCGACTAGTTTTCTGGAGGTGTAACTGCAAGGTGACACAGACACACCAACGCACAAGTATAAATGCTCACAACGGTGTAGGGTCTGCCGCACAAGTATAAATCCCCCTCAAGGGCATTGTGCCCACAGAGACTGCTCAGGCACAGTGTCCAGAATTTGGTGCTATGCCCCTGGTTGAAGGTGAGCAGGTACGCTCAAGCTGAGGGCGCTCAGCTGATGGTTGGAAGGAGATAGAGGCAGGAACTTATTTGCATACTCGGTAGAAAGGTGTTGCGAAGGTGTAGAGTTACATCTAAAGACCCTGTCCCACTGGACAAAAAAACACCCTCTAACATGGCTTTTGTGTTGATTGGGAAAGTTACAATGGGCACTCGCTCCTGGGACTCTGCAGTCATCACAGGTATTTATACAGCTCCAAAAGGCTCCAATCGGCAGTGATGGAAACATGACAACCCCGGTGGATCCCTCTCCTGCTGTGATGCAATGACACGCTGCCACAAAATACCATTCGTCTCTGTCAAAAATTGAGCACTGTTCAAAATTAGGTTGGCACAGGGTTTGAGAGAGACACTGAATAAGTACCAGATATTTAAAAAAGAGGTAAACACCTTGACATTTTCATTGGCCTCTGTGTTGCTTTCTGCCATATATCAACTCTGTATTCTGGCCTGTCCATGACACTGAGCGTGACACACCAGAAAGGCACACTCATCTACTGAAGAGCCAGCTCTAGTCTACTGGAAGTGGGAAAGCAGGCCTAGTTTTAACGGGTTTTCCCATATTCAAACCCCCCCCATACAAGCACTAATTTTGGTGGAGGAGGAGAATAAGCCATTTTAAGGCGTGACTGGATTTTTTTCATGGGAAAAAAACCTTCTAAAATGTCCTTTTGATGAACAGAGAGGAATTTTTAGGGGTGTGATCAGTGCCAGGACAGGCACTTTAATGTCATAGAGGTGGAGGAGGTAGTGAGAAGGAAGGGAGAAGGAAGTTACTATTGGGATCCAGGTCAGGTATTGTACTGCACTGTGGTGTAAATGTTAAGGAGCGTAACCAGAGAGACGGCGGGGGCCGGATGGAAGATGGCCTAGTTGATAATTGGGAGGATGATGCATGCTGATGATGCTGATGATAACAACAACAACACAGAGGAGTTTAAACCTCCATTTAGGGACACAGAGAATGAACACTGCCGTCCCATGACAAACAACCGTCCCCATGGGGTCCAACAAGCTGCTGGTGCACAGAGTCGAACATCTGGTACGCCAAGAGAATGTGGGACGTCTGGAGATTCCCCAGGGCAAAAACCTCAAGAGTTTCTGTTCCTTGTGCACCAAATGTACCGTGGTGATCACTGACAAATGAAAGTTTCTTAGCTTTTAGAGTTCATGATATATTTCTGTATTTTAGACACCCTGTCCAAAGAAGAGTTTCATCTGAAACAGAATGTGGAGCCCTTCATTCACTACAAAGAGAAACAAGCCACATTTGAATGCATCACCCGAGAAAACATAGAGGCTGTTGCTTCTAAGGTATTTGATTAGTATGTGTGTGTGTGTGTGTGTGTGTGTGTGTGTGTGTGTGTGCCTGCATTTTTCTGCTTAGGTGTTTGTTCTTTTGAAAAAAAAAAAGGTTCCTCATAGTTAGAAGTGTTTGTATGTAATGCAATAGTTTGAAACACCACTCTGAAATCTGTGCTGTAAGTATGTAGCCGGAACCAGCAGCTGATTAGCTTAGCATAAAGACTGGAAACAAAGGGAAACAGCTAGCATGGTTGTGTTGGTAACAAAATCTGCCTCGCACCTCTGCAGTTTACTAATAAGAAAGTTAAGTCTTGTTTGTTCCCACAGAGCAAAAAAAAATGAAAAAGACAGTTTGTGGTTTGGCAGGTTGTTTTTTGTTGCTGTAAATCAAATGGGATACTTCTGTTTGTATACTTACATGTAGTTTATAGTTCATAGTTTATATTTTTTGCACAATTAAAACACAAAAAAGGCAGGAAAAATTAATACTTCTTATTAAGAACTCAAAAGTACAGAGAGCTAAAAGAACAAACATAAAATAATGTCTAAAATAATGATAATAAAATATGAAAATTGACCTTTACAAGTCATAAATTTAGGAAGATGAAGATCTGATGATTTACGAGTGAATTATGAATTTAACTGTAGATTAGTTGTAAAATAAGTCATGAACAACTCAGGAATATTTCGTTCACTTAAAAGTATTTTGTAAATGAAAACGTATTTGAAAAATATTAGTGTCATAAATAGTGAGAATCTGAAGTCTCTGAAATAAAGGTGCAGATCAGATGTGTGACTCTAACTGGGTTGTGATCCTAACACAACGCTTCTGGAGGACCAAAATTTTATGTTAGTTGGAAAAGCACTTGCCCAAACTACATTACAATATGAAAGAGAGGGATAAATCAGACTATAATAAGGGGTTAGGAGATGACTAACCCTCATTGTTTTCACTAACCCATTCAGTTTGTTTGCTCCAATTCAAACTCTCATCAACAGAAGTGCCCCACATGTTGTACTGGACAGTTGAGGCATCTTAATAGACTCAATTATAACTTTCAAGAAATCTTTAGAGTATATTTTTTTGCCACTAAAGATGATTAAGTTAGATCATCTTATATTTAAATATATTGTATTGGAGAGAACAAGGGTTGTGTCATCTGCAAACATTATTGGGGAAAGGCTATTTGAGACATTAGATGAATCATTTATATGAATGAGGAATAATAATGGTCCAAGTACACTGGCTTTGTGATAAGCTAAACTAAGCTAACATTCCTCTGGCTCTAGCATCCTATTTAGTGCACAGACTTGAGAGTGGTGTCATCATTTAACTCTCCGCAAGATTTGAATAACCCAACTTCCCAAAATGTTAAACTGTTGCATCAAAGAAACCAAAAACTGTTGTAAGATCCCTTTATTTGTTTGATGTGAAACATACCAGCATGTCCTTTTAAATCCTATCAATCTGGCAAAATGCCATCTGATAGAGTGTGTTTTTCTAATTGTGTTATGTGCTTATCTGTGCGTTCGATCATGTACTGTGTGCCAGTGTCTGCATCACACTCTGCATTTATTCAAAGCCCACTGTTTCCACCCGTCACCAGGGCAAACACTGCCTGCTGGAGGCTGAGCTGAGCTGCATCAAAGACCTCCTGCGGAGGGAAATCTACCCAATCATCATCCACATCAAGATCTGTGAGAAAAATGTCAAGAAGTTACGGTAGGCCCAACAAACCTCACTCATTCTCACACGTTTAGCAAGTGCCTGTTACCCACAGCTGCAAACCACAGCTCATTTTCCAAATGCAAATACGTCAATCCTCGCATGACATTTTGACTCCATGGCATGCAGTAGGTGAGAGCAAACCAGCTTAAGAGCAAGTCTGCTGTTTGACCTTGTGAATGGGACAGTTCACCCAAAAACCACATATTTTTCCTCTTACTTTTAGTGCTATTTGTCAGTCTAGATTGTTCTGGTGCGAGTTGCCGAGTGTTGGAGATATTGACTGTAGACAGGGATGTCAATATAGACAGTGCAGGTAGTGTGGTTGCACTGGGGCATTGGGCCCTCCAACAATGTGTTAGGTGGAGAATGGGCCCTTATGAGTGACTTACACCTTGAAAATATGCCTGTGTTCAAAGAGAAACTCTCATTAAATAAAAAAAAACAGTGCTTTTTGCTATATGCCCTTGAAAAAAGCAAACCCAGCTCCTGCATGTTTATCTTTATTTGTGAAACAGTCAGTAGCATCTACAACAAAATTATATGCTTATTTTATGACTGTAAATCAACTTTTCCATTAATTAAAATAATCTATAACTATAAATCGACTATTAAAATTGTTAAATTGAATTAATAGTACCTTAATTTCCTACTTTCTTTGGTATTTTTTGTTACATACAGATATGTAATGATGATTTCTGGGTAATATGTGTGTTGATGTTATCCAGTGTTAAAGGAGCAATAAGCGAAATTCATCATTTCTAGATTGAAAGAATTAAAAAATCGCTATGTGAAGAACTAGAAATGTAATTTCATCTGGAGTATAGCATTTTCGAAGTGAAATGGCGGAGTCAAATGTCTGTTTTAATTAGTGTTCCAGTAACGTTAGGCACATGTCGCTATGACGATTCAATTAAATTTAATGTTACAATCGTAGCATGGGTTAATGTCCGGAGCTTGAGTTATTAGCGGCTCGGTCCCAGCAATGGGTCAGGCGTTACGGTTGTGTTAGGTGAGTAGCCCGGCAGCCCAGCTAACATTTGCAATTAGCATTGTAAAATGTAGCCTGGCGGGCAGCCTGGCGGCTGTGTTTAGCTATTCCCCTGCCTACTTCAATGATGATGGTCCCTGTAATAAATGTAATATATTTGCTGAAATGGAGGCGAGGCTCAGTGACTAGAAGAGCTGGTAGAAGCGCTCCATAGCGCTCCATAGCTGTAAGTTACTCCAGTAGCCGTAGTAGCTCTAGTGCTAACTCCAGGAGCTAACGCTAACGTCCCTACTCTGCATGAGCTGGAGCCATGAGCCTCGGGCTCACGGAGAAGAGTAGAAACATTAGCGTGGAAGCCGACTGGAAGCAGTGCACAACAGCAAACCTAGCGGTGAAACGATTTCGCTTTTTGCCCCTTTAAGTCTCGGATCATGTGATGAGACGATATGTGCACGAAAGTGTGCACTAGGACCCATCTTAACTACCTTATGTCATTGGCCGTAGGAGCCTGGTCTCACTCCGAAGTTGTCGAAATCCAGCGCTTGGGTAGTGACTTGCAGCATCAGAAACCAACGAAAAAAGGCGTCCTTTAATGTAGGCATGATGCGCGGCCGGTTGCTGTTATAGTTTAATGGTGCCTGATGGCATCGGGGGAAACGTGGCGGGACAAGGACGAAAGTTAAGGTGGTGAAAGTCTGAGTGGGGTGGGGGGAGGGGTGGTAGAGGATGGGTCCAACAAACGCGGACTTTGACCTGAGAGAGTGGTGTTCGCGTCCCGTAAGCTTCTGAAGCTACACCCTGTTCTTTTGTCCTAAACCCAACCCTGTGACGAGGTCGGAGTGAGAATGCGTTGGCCGTAGAGATGTCTGCCTTCTCTCCAATATAATAGAGCTAGATGACACTCAGCTTGTGGTGCTCAAAGTGTCAAAAACATACATTTGAAAAACTCAACAGCAATGTCTCTTTCCAGAAATCATGACCCGGTTACTCAAGATAAACCACAGACCTTGTTGTGAGCAGTTTCATGTAGGAACTATTGTCTTTCTACTAAACTACACCCACCAACTGTTTCATCGTGCAGAAGGAAATGTGCATCTACCCATGGACAAGAGGCTTGCGCTCGTGACAGCACGAGAGGTAAATGTTAATGGTGTCCTCCTTGGCTGAGCTAGTTCAGTGGTGCTAGATGAGCTGTGGAAACACACTTAATTTTTATGCTGTGATACAGTATAAAAATCCGCTTTGAGCATTACAAGCTGAGTGCCATCTAGCTCCATTATATTGGAGAGAAGGCAGACATCTCTACAGCCGATATCTCCAACACTCGGCAACTCACACCAAAACAATCTAGATTAATAAATCGCACTACAGATAAGAGGAAAAATAAGTATCTTTGCTTTGGGTTGAGACCCTGCCTCCTCATATGAAGACATCACAATCTAGGTTTGCTGCACCTTACACTGTACTTCATTCTACTTAACTCAGACCTGTGTCCTCGTTCGTGGACACTTTTTGTCCCATCTAGTGGTAGTAAGAGCCCAACACACTAATCCATGTAAAAACAAGATGGCAGCCATCTCTGCCAAGTCAGTCTGCACCAACAGAAAAGTGGACAAGTTGCAAAACCTGATCACACTGTATGGTTGGAACTTGTTTATATATGATGAATAATGTTTGTAGTTTGATATGGCAACAAATTTGACCAATTTTAGCAACGGTAACAGGATAAGCTGATAAGGAAGTACTCATCTGAGGACACTGGGTCTTTATTGTTGTCTCATTTGAGGATGTTGGGACTTCTTCATGATCAGACTGTCTCTACAGAGAAAAGGACCTTCCTGTCTTGGAGTATGAAAAGAGGAAAATTGATGCTGAGTTTCTAAATGAACACTTATCAGACTTTGTGATTTAGTTTTTGCACAACAACGTTCAGACACTGACATAAACAGTTTATTCTTTATTACACACTGCAACTATCAAAATAAACCCAGTGTCTGCATATGAGGACATCTTTTGTCTAAAACTACTTCCTGTTCAAAGACAATGTTTAGTTTTTATATTCATCAGGTCGAACTGATCCCAAACAGCTCAGAGACAGTAAAAATACGTACCAAACAGAAGCTGAGGTCTCAGGAGGTGAAGCATTTATATGTGCTGCACAGTAAATAGTTGTGAAGTTGAAACAGTGATGGGAGCAGCTGAACACAAGCTTTTCCTGTACACAAACGTGAGAACTGAGCATCTCACTCAAAGCAGCATGTCCTGCTGTGTTTCATTTTAGTGTGTTGATAATATTGTCAGTGGGGATGCATGTTTTCATGTCAACAAACCCTGATGCCTGACATATACTCTGGTGGATTGTACCTTTAAAAAGACAAATAGAATACAAACCCATTATTGTCTCTCTGACAATGACAACAAAGTAGACAAACCACTGTTGCAAAGCATCTACAGGATTTCATCAGAGATCATGGGTTCCAAACATCACCACACTCACCACCGCAGAGCTGCTTCCTTCCTGTTTCCTGTCCACACAGGAAGCTGCCTCTGCGCGTGGAGTCGGAGGAGGAGTTTGTGAAGCTGTGTCGGGCGAAAATGAAGGAGCTGGAGGGCATTCCCTGCCTCTATGCCACCCTGGAGCCCGAGGCCTGGGCAGGGACGGACGACCTCATCAGGGTCATCAAGGAGCGGATACAGGAGGAGCAGAAGAAGACGATCTGGGTGGAGCAGGACCTCCTGTAGACACACACACAGATACACACACATGAGAATGTGTAGCTGAGCACCATAAACACCCTTGTACATCATGCTTTTATGCATATACTATATTTATGCTCAGACTCAAAAATGCACTCACACTGCTTCATTAGAATAAATGCATTATATATTTTGTAAATGTGTGCCTTCACTTTGATTTAGACAAATAAACATATGAAAAATGTTTAACAGGTCTTTTTTTTTTTTTACTTTAAACTGAAGCATTTAAAGGGAAGATGTTCAGAGTTCACTAATATGAGCTGCACTTTGATGCTACTGTCCTCTAGTGGCTGATGTCAGGCTCTCACATGAGTCAAGTCAAGTTGAATTAAATCACATCAACCTGTTATTTATTTATATACGATGGGATTTTTTTTTTGCAGATTTGTTACGCAGTGCTTCTCCTCAAAATGTTACAGAAATAGAAATGTTACATAAACCGGCAAATCGCTGCTATTTTAACTGAATAAAGTAGAAGAGAACTGAGCGTTTAATGTTCTGGAGGACACAGTACAAGCCTGCACCACATCAGGAGACAGGAAACTGCAGCTTTACATGGACACAAGTGTTTTAAAGGGCTCATCAGTGTTTTAATATAAAGGCAAACATAAGTGTGGTGGCAGTAGCTCAGTCCAAAGGGACTTGGGTTGGGAACCAGGGGGGGTCGCCAGTTTAAGTCCACATCTGGACCAAGTATGGCGCGTGGACTGGTTGCTGGAGAGGTGTCAGCTGGCCTCCTGGGCACTTGAGCAAGGCTCTGACTCCCCAACTACTTGTCCATGGGCAGCCCCCTCACTCTGACATCTCTCCATTTAATGCATGTACATGTTCTGTGTGTGCATGTGTGTATTTCAGGCCTGTCTCCATATCCTCCTGAGACCCTGTGTCCTCATATGTGGACATCACATTTCAGGTTTACTTGACCTTATACTTCATTATACTTAACTCAGACCTGTTGTCCTTGTTCGTGGACACTTTTTGTGCCATCTAGTGGTAGTAAGAGCACAATACACTAATATATGTAAAAACAAGATGGCAGCCATCTCTGCCAAGTCAGTCATCACATTTTATGGCTGAAACTTGTTTATTTATGATTAATAATGTTTGTAGTTTGATATGGAAACAAGTTTGACAAATTTTAGCAACAAAATAAGACACTGTTAATTAGGAAGTACTCGTCTGAGGGCATTGGGACGTAATTATCGTTGACAGTGTGTAGTTTTTTATACTTATCACGTCCTACTGATCCCAAATAGCTAGGAGAAACTAAAAATGCAAACCAAACAAAAGTTCGGGTCTCAGGAGGGTATGACAACAGATTAAAAATAAAAATTGAATTTCCTCTCTGGGATTAATAAAGTATATATTCTTCTTCTTCTTCTTCTTCTTCTTCTTCTAAGTGTTAGTGATGTAAGTCAGTGGTTCTGAACCTTTTTTCCCACCTGACCACTTTAATATGAAGCAACATCTCCGCTGTCAGCAGTCAAATGTCTATAAGTTGAAAAAATAATTTCCTCTTATCAGATTTCATTTGAGTAATTTCCTGAGGCTATACCACATTACTCAAGAAAGAAAGAAAGCTTAGAAATAACATCTGATGAAGAAATCATATTCTTAACATCAGGTTTTAGCTGTTGGCTGGTGTTAGTGTGTGTGTTTTAGAAGGCAGTTGCAGGTTCCAGTCATGTGAATTCAGTTTTTTGCGGTGCTACTCTTTCACTTTTATTACATCACGAACTGTGCATTGAAGCTGCTATGTTTTTATGCCTGTTTCATGTAAATATGCATAGTTTTAAGCATTAAATAAGATCACAGTCAACAATAATATCCTCCAAGCTCACTGATTTTAAAGGACTAGCTCACACCGAAACCAAAAATACACAATTTCCTCAGACCTGTACTGCTGTTTATCAGTCTAAAAATCTACCCAATCATCATCCACGTCACGATCTGTGAGAAAAATGTCAAGACGTTATAGCTACAGACGCAAATGCCTGTTACCCACAGCTGCAAACCACAGCTCATTTTCCAAATGCAAACACGTCAATCCTTGCATGACATTTTGACTCCATGCAGGAGGTGAGAGCAAACCAGTTATATGTCTTTAGAACACAGCTGTGGATTTGAATCAGTTAGCTGAGTGTAAACCCTTTAATTTCTGGAACATGGCTTCACATCGTCAAATCTCTCCGTCTGCATCTGCTCTGGTCACTTAATTGATTTCTGCAGCTTATAAATCCATGTGTAGACATGGTTTTTTTTCAAAGGCCACCAGAGGGTCCAATTTGACAGAAATGGGCAGGCAGGCCAGAAGGGGATTTAGAGTAACCTGTTTCATAAGGGAGCTGGATAATCTCTTCATCTGCGGGGAAAGATATGCATACAGAGATATGCAGTATTCCCAGAAATGCTCAGCCACAGTAAGAAACCCAAACACTCTATCAGCTTTAGTTTAGTTTGTACTACTGCATTTTTGCACCATGTAGTGAAATACAAAGCCTTATATTTACACTACTCCTACACTACATAAAGTAGTAAATATATGAAAGTGATAAACATGATAAAATGTGATCTACATCTACAGCTACACAAGAACGTAGGTTTCGCTTCAACATAAAGGGTGTTACAGGGTTTGGGGGTCCTCTGCTAGAAAAATTTTGAGCATAAAACACTTACTTTCCTGCATTCTGGTGTATTCTATGCACCAATTTGAGCTGTTTTGCCTCAATCTATGGTGTAAATGTCTTTGATTTGTCAAAAGTCCTTTGCTACTTACATGTTTTAATTGGGGTAGGCAAATAAATCTACACCTATATATAGGCTACACATACAATATACACCCCCTTTTGCCCTCAGAGCTGCCTTAATTCTTAATGTCACAGATTCAACAAGGTGCTGGAAACATTCCTCAGGGATTTTGGTCCATATTGACATGATGACATCACACAGTTGCTGCAGATTTGTCGGCTGCACATCCATGATGAGAATCTCCCGCTCCAGCACATCCCAAAGGTGCTCTATTGGACTGAGATCTGGTGACTGTGGAGGCCATTGGAGTACAGTGAACTCATTGTCATGTTTGAGATGATGTGAGCTTTGTGACATGGTGCGTTATCCTGCTGGAAGTAGCCATCAGAAGATGGGTACACTGTGGTCATAAAGGGATGGACACGCTCAGCAACAATACTCAGGTAGGCTGTGGTGTTTAAACCATGCTCAGTTGGTACTAAGAAAATCTCCCCCACACCATTACACCACCAGCAGCAGCCTGAAGCGTTGATACAAGGCAGGATGGATCCATGCTTCCATCTGAATGTGGTTTTTCCAATCTTCTATTGTTCAGTTTTGGTGAGAAAACCGTGTGAATTGTAGCCTCAGTTTCCTGTTGTTAGCTGACAGGAGTGGCACCTGGTGTGGTCTTCTGCTGCTGTAGCCCATCTGCTTCAAGGTTGGACAAGGTGTTGTTGCTTCAGAGATGGTCTTCTGCACACCTTGGTTGGAACCAGTGCTTATTTGACTTCCTGTTGCCTTTCTATCATCCTGAACCAGTCTGGCCATTCTTCTCTGACCTCTGGCATCAACAAGGCATTTTGGCTCACTGGATATTTTCTCTTTTTGGGACCATCCTCTGTAAACCCTAGAGATGGTTGTGCTGAAAATCCCGTCTGGCACCAACAACCACGCCACGTTCAAAGTCACTTAAATCACCTTTCTTCCTCATTCTGATGCTCAGTTTGAACTTTAGCAGCTCGTCTTCACCATGTCTACATGACTAAATGCATTGAGCTGCTGCCATGTGATTGGCTGATTAACTAATTGCCTTAAGGAGCAGCTGAACAGATGTACCTAATAAAGTGTTTGTCCCAGTATACTGTATGTATCAGTGCTTAGAAATGATGTTAGAAATAATCTCAGTTGCACCTTCTTTTCCTTCTCTTGTAGGTCTCTGGTGTGCTCGTGCTCAATGTGTGTGCGTGTGTGTGTGTGTGTGTGTGTTCAAAGTGCCTTGTTATGAATTTATATTAAGCAAAGCTATGACAACACAGCGGTGAGAGTAAAATCAGAAGTGAGGGTGAATGTGTGACGCTGATTGAAAGCAGATGATGATGATGATGATGATGTGTGTGTGTGTGTGTGTGTGTGTGTGTGTGTGTGTGTGTGTGTTGCAGACTGAATCAGCCGCTCTGTGGGGGCTCCTTGCTACGTTTGATGTCACAGGATGAAAAGAGTTCACAAATAACAGGATTTCTAACCGCATCAGCCTGAGGCAACAGAAACAGACACCGATCCCCCACAGCCACATCTCCTCATTATCATTCTTTGTGTCTAATCTTTTTGGGGGAGTGAAGATGACATTTGTTTTTGCAGGTACAGCAGGTTATTTTCAGCACTCCTCCTGTGGGAGGAGGAGGAGGAGGTGGAGGAGGAGGGTAGACTGTCTACATAAATCATCCCGGAGCAGAGACATGTTATGCTGGAGCTGACCCAGAAAGTGAATTTTTCCCCTCATGAGCTCACTCTGCAGAAACCTCAACTCCAAACTCTCGCGGTGCTTCGCGTGCTCCCGCTCCATCTCCAAGAAAAAAAGGGGACTGCTCGCATCACAGGCTCAGCTGACGCGGCGCTGGGAGCTCGCGGGCACAAAAAGAGGTGAGAAGGTGTTGTTGTTTGTTTATTTTACCTTTCTTATTGTTGTTAAAAGTACCCTAACATTTACCCTCTGAGCTGCTGCAGCGTGTTTACCGCACGTAGCTGCGCTCCGAGGCTGTGCACTACTTTGACACCTAGACACCGCTACAGGCACGCTGACAGCACCGTCTATTGATAAAACCACAGGCTGTACAGAAGCTCGTTGTTTTCTCGCTATTATCTCCACGGAAATTGGACTCGCAGCCCCACGCGACGCTTCCACGAACCGAGCCACATGTCCGCGAGCTTCCCGGTGTGAGGAACAGCCCGTTCCCGCGGCGCTGCGCTCCCCGTCAAAGGCTACATTGTGTCCGGTCTGGCATCCGCTGGCGGCTGCTGCGGACAGGACGGTGTGATTTATGTACCCGCCGTCGGCTGCTCTTTAACGGGCTTTATCTGGCTTTACACCGGCGTTGACGTGGGGGTAAACACAACAAACGTGCACGAGTTATGAGGCGACCAAACCACCGATTTATCACGGTTAACAGCCCCACGGCGCGACTTTAAATCACACTGAGACTTGTTGACGTGATGCTGCCGCTGCAAAGTGTGCACCCAAAATTATTCATGTCGACACTAAGAGGCGCGTGGACAGAAGTGTTTCACATCCATATCCCCAAATATTGATTTAATGCTTTAGTAGACAGTGGTGCAGGAAGTAATCAGTTGCATCACTTCGCAGTATCACCCTGAAAATAACAAATACATCACAAGTCCTGCATGTGAATGTTGCTTAAGTACAAGTATAATTAGCAAAGACATAGACAGTGTGCAGATGCTTAAATTTAAAGTTCCAGGGTGGAGGATTAAGGGGGATTTATTGGCAGAAATGAAAAATGTGATATAATAAGGATGCATGAAAATAAGAATTAAATATTGCAATAATTCTGCAGCCCTGCTTTAAAGGTCCAGTGTGTAGGATTTAGTGGGATATTTTGGCAGACATAAAAATATAATCTAATAAGTATGTTTTCTTTAGTGTATAATCACCTGAAAGTAAGAATCGTTGTGTTTTCGATACCCTAAAATGAGCCGTTTATAGCTACATAGGGAGCAGGTCCTTGTTCATGGAGGTCGCCATGTTGTGGTACCATGTTTCTACAGTAGCCCAGAACAGACTAACCAAATACTGGCTGTAGAGGGACATTCGTGTTTTTGCATCAGCCACCGAAGTACTGAGAACCTCTGCGGATAATTTGGCTGCCAGTGAAAACCTTAAGTTTTCTCCTTAAGCATGACACTCAAGGCTTAATTTCTCCTTAAGTGAGGGACCGAGCTAGTTGCACATAATGCTTTAAAAGGTTTCCTTAGTTAAAGAAAACTAATGGAGTGGATAGAGCACTCCATGTGGAAGGTCCAGGGTTTGAATGATGGGGTTGACGTTAGCAAAAGGCATGCAGTTGCAAGAGGTTCCCACTGCCGAATCAAACTGGATCCGAAAAGGAGGTTTCAGGATGAGAGAGTAACTCCGGCATCTGAGTCAAGTCCTCAACAAGGGCGAGTCTCAAGCCCGTTGTAGACGGGAGGTTCCAGACGTAAGAGCAGATTCTTCCTTAGTTAAAGAAAAACATTACTGCTTTGAAAGAGATTTTACAGCAGTAAAAGTTTCCATGGAGATTGTTTGTTTGCTTGGACTCACGCAAAGTTGGCTTATAGTTAGATTGTGGAAAAAATGGCAGAAGAAAAGAAGACAAGAAAACCATATTAGATAGAGGGGGAAAACATTTAACTTCTGGAGGAATACAATCATAAAAAGCACAAACTAAAAAGTAAATTTGATCCCAAATACCAGAAAGCAATTGTAGGAAGAAATTAAAATGAAAAATAATTCAGTCAAATCTAAGGTGTAAAACTGAAAACGTATCCACTGGGTTCACCTGTTGCAGAACACTCTTCTCAGGGTGTGTTTGGTTTTTCCTTTATCACCATAAACTCATGTTGCAGTTAAGACAGAGTCAGGGATACCTGAAGTTTTTTTTTTTACCTTGCTTTGGTTGCCAAGGTCTTTTAACAGTCTAGGGATTCCTTAAGTGTAAGACCAGGACGAGGAGAAAACCCTAAATATGCAAGTAAACATTTTAAGGAAACCTTAAGGAGAAGACTTAAGGGTGTTTTGTGCAACTAATTTTATTTTGAGGAAAGCTTATGTAGGACTTTCAGGAAAATGTTAACTTAAGTTGTTTTGTGCAACTGACCACTGGAACTTAAGTTATCAGAGAAACAAGGTGAGGACACACCAGCAGGTACCGGGCTAGCGGCACGTTGACTGCATCCAAGAAACACTAATTTGCCTTAGTCAGTGTTGTTACCAGTTTAAATCACCAGCTTCGGGTACTCCAGCTTCACCAAGAGGAAGCTGGAGTACCCAGAGAAAACCCACGCTGACAAGGGGAGAACATGCAAAGTCCGCACAGAAGGACACCCCCAGGAGGGGAGGTTTCCTGTCGCTTTTAATTAAGGTTTGCTGACTTTTTTGTGTTGTTTTTTTATGACGTCAGGAAACTTAGGATGAAAAAGGGTTTTTTTTTTTGAAATTACAGAATTCACTGTAGAAGTGAGTCCAGTGTGAGTGAGAGTGACTATTCTAATCATAGGTTTCACTTCCTCCACAGTTTTTCCTCAGCTGTAGTTGAAACTGTGAATTCTGGTCTTAATCATATCCAGCAACTAAAATCACGTCAGATGGAGATCCCTGAAGGGAAACCTCATGTCATTAGGGGAATGGTTAAGAACCAGTGCTGTAGCCTGTGTAAAGTCTTAATTTGTAAAGTAAGTTATCACTCAAGCTGTCCGATAAAAATAGTGGAGTAAGAAATACAATATATTTTAGAGCTGAAAGGAATCAATTTGTCAAAAACTAGTGGGCTAATATTTCCATGATAGATTAATCTTTGACTGATGCTTTTTGCACCCAGGTGTGTATTCCTGGGCGTCCCAGCAGCATCGATATATGACGTTAACTTGAACAGGTCTAAAGTTTGTGTACACAGTAGGGGTGTAACGGTACACAAAAATCACGATTCGGTATGTGCCTCGGTACACAAGTCACGGTTCGTTTTTTTTTTGGTACAGTAATGAAAAAAATAGACAACTATTAAATATCTTTTACTTATTGGTAACCTTATTAAAACATACCACCACAGCAGTTAACTCTTTTTACACAATTTTTGAATGAAACAAATATATATATAAAATCCTGCTTTTTCACATTGTTTGAATGTAAATAGAAATATATAAAAGTGAAAAATAAAATCCTGCTGTTTTTTTAACACATTTTTTTGAATGAAAAATATAAATATAGATTTCTGCCTTAACAGTTTTACTCAATTAAAATAAAAAGTATAGTGCAGCTGGTCAGCTTTAAAGCCTGCTCAGATTCAGTTTTACTAGGAACTTACTTAGCTTTCCCACTTTGTTAAAGTGCAGTAAACAAAACATGCTTATATCTAAAGTGCAGCTTAAACAATTTTACTCAACTCCAATAGCGTTGGTTATTTCTTTAGCGCGATGGTCAGGGAAACGCTCTTTCTTTTTAAACGACGACGATATCGTAGTTTGCACCAGATTGCTTTTTCTAGTCGTGCCGGTTAACGTTCAAACTCGAGTGGTGTCGCTTTAGATGTGTTAGCATGTTAGACGTGTTTCCAAGTACATACCCGACCGCTGTTCTGCAGTGTTGGCACACTGCTTTTGTCTTGTCAACTTGTTTATTTCCATCTTTGTATTTTACCCTGAAACCAAAGTGTTCCCAAACGGAGGACTTAAGGTTTGGGGGTGGGTCTTCAGGTTCGTCAGGCTCACTTGCCATGTTGTCAAAATGCGAGAATGCGCTGCACAAAGTAAAGGCAGAGATTTATGGTCGGACTCGGTCCGTCACTCAATTATGTCCGTCGGGGAACTAGATATTTTAAATGGTTCGGCTCGCAAAAACGGAATTAAAATAAAACAAAATAAAATAATATCCCGTGCCCAATAATTCGGTACAGGGTCGTGCCGAACCGAAAGTCGCGTACCGAACAGTTCGACACAAATACATGTACCGTTACGGCCCTAGTACACAGTGTGCATTCAGCAGCTTTATACATCCTAAAACAACTTTGACTCACATGGGACTCAAACCCCAGTCTCCTGTGTGACAGTCCTGTTGCTTAACTCATCTCCTAACCCA